>NC_134483.1:26220896-26490896 GCF_040206685.1 Ascaphus truei
TATATTTCTTCCCAAGCACATGGCCATCGGTCAGACAATGGAAACACATCAAAGGGCTGTAATTAACACAGGAGTATTTAAAGTACACCTCTTAATAAACAGTCACGAACACCTGATCCTGTACATAGGGGCTTTGTGTGTAGGTACCGGAACAATGTTGGAATACTTGTAATTTTTAAATGTAGCAACCCTGTGTCTTCACAACGTCTTTAGTACCTTTTACTTGTCTGTTATGAGGATCCTTGTGGTAGCTATTCATGCCTCCTGGTATCAGGCAGACTGCTGTCAGCACTTATTCGATTGATCCATGATCAAGTCACCAAGCATCTGCTAAGTGTTACCACTCACGGACTAGATATTGGATCACCACCAATCATGGTTACAGCAGCTCTGCCCCTTGTGTGCTCTGCCAGGGCCACTTAAAGACTCCCCTTTTCGAACCCAATGGCATTGACTGAGACCATGTTCATCACTAAGTCACATACTGAGAAAACCATGGAGAGGAGCCACGGAGGGGGCAGTCTGCTTCCCAGCTGCATACACTTACATGGGGGTTATACATGTAGCAGGGCTACCCCTGGCTATTATTCTACCCAATCAGCTGGCAGTAAACCCTCGTACTAACAGGTTGCCAGTAGTTGGTATGGGGTTTCCCCCCTCACCTTTGGTACTGCACTTGAGTGACAACAGAGTGTGGTACTTCCTGTTGTAGCTGGGACAACTGGGTGCCTGCCTTCTGGCTTTAATTAAGGACAGGATCGCCCAAACATTCCTTCCCACTTGAGGAAGGAAGGTCACACAATTGGGAGCCTGAGATTGGGGCCTTCCCATGTGCCTTTCCCTCCGGGGAAGAGTAAGTGTGGACCATACCTTTGCCTCCACAAAGGAGGTGGGGAAGACCTACGACGGCTGTGGGTACCCTTGGCCTGTAGTGACGTTCCATGGACCATCTTCAGTGAGCGCTGAGCTGACAGACTGTATCCGGCAGAAGACTGCCGTGTAACTGTTACTGCAGAGTGTAGTAATAAACCTGTTCCTGTTTTGCAATATACCTCCTGCCTGGTGCGTGACCTTACTGGGGGGAGAGATAATAAGTTCTACCGTGGAAGATCACCTTCAGTTCTTGGAGTCCACAGCAGATGGAGGCGCTGCACTGCTAAGGAGATATGTGGGGTATGAACACCAGAAACCTGTTCCTGTGTCCCCACTACCATCGGCAGATGACTCAGCCCTACTGTTGCCAGCTGGTATATGCACCATACACCCTGTAATGGCCCCTATCTGCGATTGGGTGTGGGAAACATCATTACACACACACACACACACGCGCACGCACGCACACACACACACACATACACACACACACACATACACACACACACACACACACACACACATATATATATTAAAGAAAAAAATTAAGTAGCGCCACTTGTGAAGCAGTATAATATTAATAAAAAATATTCATGATATAATATATATGGTGATATATGTATCCAACATTTATAAGTGATTTGTGACTGACAGCTCTTTCAACTATCTCTTGTGAAATTCTATTTCACCAGTCCGGGAGATTTCATAGAATTATTGTTGAATTTCAGTATTACTTTATTTACATTTGTGCCTTTTCTTTTAATACACATGTTTTTAGTTTTTTGACCAATGTATCAGTGATTTTGGTTTAGCATGTAATGTATAATTATCTCTATATGTTTTCCTATCAAACGATAAGATTGGTCATTTTTAATTACAGCACTGTTTTTAATTCTGTGTGCTAGTATTTGCAGTGTTAGGATATACACCTGTTACCCATCTGTTTGGGGCTTGTTCACAGGTGTTGCAACTTGCACTTGCATTATGTTGTTACAAACGGATCACTCTTTTGACAAAGGCCTGACGGGCCGAAACGCGTCAAGAGGATCCGTTTGCACTTTGTCTCATTAAAGTTGCTTATGAATCACTGATCAGCCTCTTCTGAAGTTCTTGCTCGATGGCTGTGCGGCGTACAGACCTCCCCTGGGAGGATTTCTATTGCTTTCAGTTGGAAGAACCAATTCCAGCAGAAATCTATAGAAAAGAAAAGACAGAGAGCGCACACCCCATAGCGTAAAAAAGTACATTTAATATTAAAAAGGGATTGGGAGAGGGATTAGGAACACTCACAAAGGTATTAGTAAATCAAGCGTTATGTGATAATAATCACCGTCCTGAATCACACCAACAGTCCTGATCAATATTTCTGTCCGGTTCACCAGTACAGGTTCATCCTCTGACAACTCCACAGAAAGTACTCAGCGTGTCTACTTAGAATGCAGTCTACGAGTAGCGCAGCCTCAATCCAGCTCCATGCATGTTCCGGCCGTAAAGGGCGCACTTGCGTGATGACGTAATGTCGCAATTGCGTACCCTGATGCATTTCGTCACACTCGGGTGACTTTATCAAAGGGAGATAAAGTTGAGACCTCGTTGGCGATGATTATTATCTCATAACCCTAGATTTACTAATACCTTTGTGAGTGTTCCTAATCCCTCTCCCAATCCCTTTTTAATATTAAATGTACTTTTTTACGCTATGGGGCGTACGCTCTCTGTCTTTTCGTTTATATTATATATATATATATATATATATATATATATATATATATATATATATATACAGATGCAGCGACCGTTATTCGAACAAATCTCGAAATTAAATTTCGAGATATGCCCGTGATCAACACGAGTTGTGCCGCGGCAGACTAATGGCCCATCAAAGTAACACAGCAGGGGCCTGTATCTCGGAAAGTAGGGGGGGATGGACCTGAAATCAATGCGGTTCAGCTGCGGAGACCCCCTGCTACTTTACTGTTACAGTATGTTAGAATTTTAATAAAACCCCCGTGATCGCCTGTGAGAGGCGTGCAGTTAGAGTGACTGATTCAACATATCTCTTACTGTGCGTCTATTACATAAAGGCAGACCCCGGTATGACTCACATAACAGGGACCCCTGCTGTGTTACTCCGATGGGCCATTATGTCTGCAACTGACCATCTCGAGTCCACCACGTGGCGTAACGCGGGATGTACCCTGGAAAATGTTCCAATAACGGCTGCTGCATCTTTATGGTGTGAAGGTGGCAATATGCGTTCAAGACGATGTAAATGGGCTCTTGTGCTTGTAGGTTCACCCTATAATAAAAGCTTGAACAATATTCCCGATTGAAGTGGGAAAGGAACTTGCCAACATGCAAACGAGGCCTGCATGACAAGAAAGGCCTAAACCCCCAAATATGGAAGACACCAAAGAGCCTTTGCCCTCTTCTCTGGAGGCCAGATTGTCCATAATTAAAGGCATTTCAAAGAATAATAAATAACTGAAACTGTCAGCTTTTTGTAAGTAGATTTAAAAGATAGACATAGAAGTGAGAATTATATTCCCTGATGTTATCAATATTCCTATTTGCTCTAAAAGGTGGATTTACAATAAAAGGCTATAACTCATTATCTGTAAAAAAAAAAAAAAAAAAAACATCTGACTTCTCTGATATCATAGCTCATATTGAAAAACAATTCTACAGAGCAATATTTAACCACCAAACAACAAAATGTAATCCAATCCAAGGAGATCAATCACAATGTATGTATCACACTGATATTTAGGATGTTAATAAATTAATCTACTAGTAAATTGTTATTGATTGATTCATCTGTTTTAATACTCACTGTTATTTGTGTGGTTAGCATAATGTTAACACAGCCGATGCTGAAGGTGCCTACAGTATAATGCAATGCTTTCTAAGCATGTTTCTCCAGCACTGAAGAGCTTAGTGCAACATTTATTTCATGTTTTTGTCGCATGTTTGCTCTTTGTTATTCAATTTGGGATTTCTGGACTCAATCTTGTAGTGGTATGTGCCAAGTCCCGAGTTTCTTGATATATTTTCTCCATTTTTGCCTTTCCAACAGACTACTAAATCTGAGAAGGCATAATCCACTCAATTCAATGTCTTTGTCAAATGTATGAAACACGTCTCTCTTACTGTACATAGTGAATACATAAACTGACAGATTGGAAAAGTGTGAAAGCACAGGTAATTTCTAAAATTGTTTATGACACAGCCATAACAGTATGTAGGGGTATATGTGAGCGTACAGTAAGTGAAACCACATTCACATGATAATATATTTGTTTGCAAAATTAATTTTATTCTAAAATGTTGTTATTTACATAGTTACATAGTAGATGAGGTTGAAAAAAGACATAGGTCCATCAAGTTCAACCTATGCTAAATTTAGACAACAGATACTTTATCCTATATCTATACTTACTTATTGATCCAGATAAGGCAAACAAAAAACTCCAGTGTCATATCATCCAATGATATGGAGGAAAAAGAAATTCCTTCCTGACTCCAAGAATTGGCAATCTGAGTAATCCCTGGATCAACATCCTTCCCATGTATACTTAGTACATAGTATAAAACCATATATTTAATAATGGGAAAGGGGGGGGGGGGAAGAAATAAACTCACAAGGGTACAAGAAATAAAAGCATTTTGTAACAATATCACCACCATCCGGTATCTGTACTCGAATCAGAAGTCCATCAAACTCTTCAGAGATGAAGGGTCAGTGATCAGTCAGGTTGTCCACGGTGCATCCAATATTGCACAGCAAAACGTCTCAGGAATCCCAGAGAATGTCTCCTTGCTGGATGGCCTCTGTATTGTTTGGCGCTCGAACCGGCCTGTTCCTGGCGCATGCGTGATGACGTAATGTCTGTGCGTATTGCGTAATGACGCTCCCTGACACGTTTCGTCGCACACGGGCGACTTTTATATATGTAATGGTACAAGCCTTACCCAATCTCATGTGGGCCCCTATGTGTAGACTCTGACCCCAGTTACATGTCTGTGTCATGTGGTGCACCTGCTGGCTCACAGGACTCCTGAGTCTCCCGCTCGTTGGTAATGGGGATTTCACCATGACAGGCGTATGAGGTAGTACTGAGTTCTACTCACAGTTGGTACAGCGTCTCCATCCTTCCAGATCCCCACGATAGCAGGGAAGAGTTTCTGGAAGAGAACTCCTGGGTGCATCTTCTCCCTGAGTAACTCCATTCACAGGCAAGAAGGGTCTCTTAATCAGTGGCATCTTTATTTGTATCAGACATGGCAGACTGCCCATCATAGTGGCCGACACTTAGCCGCACATCATCATGTTGTACCTCTCAAGGAAGGTCCCTCTTGATTTTGTAATATGGCCAGATATGTTTCTTCCACCTCTCCCCTAAGGGAGACTACCAGCTGTGCCAGAGCCCTGGACACAGTATGGGATCAGCTTGTCACTCTGCCACTGCACCAGACACTTGCAGTGTCTGACTCCTGATCTGAACAGAACAGACTAACTTTAGGAAGTGATGCGTAATATATAGGTTCCAGAAAGACCCACCTCTGTGTCACTAACAGTGGACACAAAGCATGCTGTCACTTCCTTTGCTACATGTTGCACATCACAGGGGTTGAGGGCAAACCTCCATGATGACTTCTGGCAGCCCTGCCCTCTTAACAGGAGTTACTGCACAGAATGAGAGAGATATGTAACACCAATTTAATACAGGGCTACAATCTCCCCCTGGTGGAATCCAACGGCCCCGCTTGGACCTAAATTTGCAAAACCTTCCTTCAGAGGCAACTGCAAAACAAACAATATACATTAACACACATCATTACAGGAATACATCATCCCACACTGTACATATTAACAGAAACATCACGATTTCCAGAACTACACGTATGAACTACACCTTAGGAGAATTTAGGTCTCAGTAGTAATGCCTGGGATCAGGCTTCTTCGCCTCCCTCGCATTAGCATCCAGCACTGATATACTATAACATCTAGGCAGCCCATTCTCTGGCCTGTACTCCCTTTTGTGCATGTATATGTTGCGCCCAACACTCCATACCCTCATAAGGTAGCAGATTCTTTCCTCTGTCCTATGCTCCACATGACTCGACTTAAATTTGATGTAGTCCTCTATAGACTCCCTCAACCAAGCATCCCTATTGTCCTCTATTTCCTGCATAAGAGGTTCTGGTAGATAGGGGTATTCTAAACCATGGGACTGTTTGTAGCGTGCAACTTTGGTCCTCTCAGCCCTGCTGATTCTGATCAGTTTCTTATTTCCTGCTCTGCCTGGCAGTACCCAAGACATGGGCTCTTCAGGGGCAATCACATTGTATAAAATAGAGGATCCCTTTGGAGTGACTAGTCCCTTCTGAATTTCGTACCACCGTCTGACTAGCTCTTCCTGGCGTTCCTCCTCAGAGTATTCGCCCACATCCCACCAGTGGTCAACTACACTGGTGACACACTTTATTCGAGCTCGGCTAGTCCCACGAATTCGGGTATACCCGGGTGTATTGAGGTTTGTGACTGTTTTCTGCCCGAGTGCATTGCGTTATTTTCCAGGCAGGGATTAAAGCATTTTATTCCCGCTGGCTGCAATACTGCACAGTATATATATATATACTGCATTACAATTCATGAATTTATGCCACCTGGTAGACACGCGAAGCATTGCAGCCTATTAAATCCTAATCATTATCATTTAACAGATCAGCCGCCCGTCAGCCAGGCATGAACCCAGGCTGGGAAGGCAAACGCAACGGGGCTTGTCAGAGGTGAGGAGCGGCGCATTCCAGGTATCTGCCAGGTACATACTGGGTATTTGCTCGAATAAAGTGTGTCGGTGCAGTACCTCTCCTCTTACTAATATGAATCGAGTACGATCCAGCCAAGCTTCATACCCCTCAAACATGGGAGCCCACCACTTGGTATTCTGCTCTACAGCCTGTTCTCTCATTCTACTCCGGCTCTCCCCCAGAAGAGACACCTGACGTACCAGTGGATCTAGAGGTCGACCCATAACGTTTAGGCCTACCCCTCACATTGGTATCACAATTGATAGGACTCATTCTCGAAGATATCCCAGCTGGAATAATTTCCCTCCCCGACCCCTCATCGAAAGTAAAGCATTCACCCCAGTCCATAGCTGACTCAGTCCTGTCCTCAGACATGTCCCGGGACTCCCCAGACCACCCTTGGCTAGAAAGGGACCCAGAGGAAGACGTGACAGGGGGAGGGGCTGGGGCAGTGGCCGGGGGCAGGGCAGAGGGGGAAGTGTGCTGACGATGCGGTAGTATGATCCGCAATTTGGCAATGCCCTGGCCGGTGCCACCGCTGGGCAGGTCAGGCTCACCCGTCTTCTGTTTCCCCAGACTCCTCATGGCCTGCCGGCACTTGCTCATCTCTTTTCCGGACAGACTGGTGCTGCACGGTAATCGCAGCGGTGACTGTTGCTTTCAGCCGGCTCCGCTGTGTCCACCGAAAGTGACGTCATCGATCTCGTGGGACGAGGCGCCATCTTGGGTGGGGTCCATCACCGGAACCTCTTCCTCTAATTCGACATCCGCCGCCGGATGTGATGGTTCATTCCGCTGCTCCGCTTGGGCCTTGGCTGGGTCTGTCTTCTCCGTCGCCTCCATCGGAGCCTGTGGGGAATAAGAGGGTGTCTCACCACTCTGCCGGCTTGCGATGAGGTCCTCTTCTCCTTTCACGCTGGGAGTCGCCATGGCCGTGGGACTCATCCGCTCCGGTCGCATCAGCGCAGATTGTCACGGACTCTCGAAACTCAGCTCCTTCACATCACAGGTAAGTGACTGATCTTGTCTATCAGCACCGCTGGAGTGGCCCGCTGGTAGGTGCATCACCACCGATGTCAGGCTTCCCTGCTCATCGTCTGATGAGACAGACTCCGATGTCGGTAAGGGTACCACTGCTGGGGACCGACAGTGAGGTTCCGGGTTCTCACTGTGGTTGCAGGCCCCATTTTCATTCTGTCCAGTTGCTATCATCAACAGAGATCCCCACTCTCCGGGATCGACCTTCTCCTTTTTCACTCGGGGCGAGGCTCCAGCCGTCAGCTTGGCTGTCTTTCCTCCTGCCTCCGTGGTGCTGGCTTCTCCACTGGGTAACCTGCATTGCATGCACAGACACCTCAAGCTTTCTTTTCCACCCTCCTTCACTACCAGAAAGCATCCTGGTAGTAGGTAGGGGTGTACGGCAATGTCCATTGCACTCTTGGTAGTGGTGATGGGCAAGGGAGACACTCAGCACAGCAGTCTCTCTTTTTCACCAGCTCCTCGCAACTGAGGGGCAGGAAGCACACATCCAGCTCCTCCCTCAGTCAGCTCGTTCTCCATTGGCAGATGGAAGGACCCCTCCCCCTGGTAGATATTAGAGGAGGGTCCACAGATTCACATGGTGACCCAGAATTGGTTCTGAGCTTGTCACAGTCCAGGAGGGTGCAGCCACAGCTTTCGTGCCACATCCCCCATCAGGGTGGGGTTCCTACTTTCGTGCCTCTCCCAGCCAACTTCTTGCAACATTACAGCTTGCAAAATTTTCAGCCCACGCGGTCTCCCAGGGAAGTGGGAGCCTCCATTTTGGATTACACTGCCATTCACAATAGCATCAGGGATTACTTGGTTAGTGAGCACCGTCTGGCAATCAGATACTCCATTATTGTCGCACTCAATCACAATGTCCTCACAACTTTCCCCCAGGTTAGCACCCTGGGATCCTAGGCAGGACAAAAATGGCGCAGCCACTACTTTAGCGCCACTCCACAGCAAACTAACAAAAGTCCCTTCTGTCGTTTGTTCCTCAGTGGTACACCCACCACGTGCGCTCTCTCGATCAGACGCGAGCCGCCATCTTGGACTCTCCGCACCGCGCGGGACATCACTACTTGCTGTCGCCATCTTTTCTTGGTTCTTTCTGCAATCGCACATGGTGCTCCTCTCTGCTGGGCAGCCGCCATTTCGATGCAATAAAGAATGCCAGTCCACCTTTCCATGTATCTCATGTGTATCTTACTCATGTATGCACTACCTCAGGCTAGGCTCACTCTTTCTCTGTATGCTGTATACACTCTCCTCCAGTATGTGCTCTGTGGTAAGTGGTCTGGTTACTGGCTAGAGTACTCTGGCTTCTCCCATGCAGTACTTTGGGGCATCAACCTACTGTTGGCTACACCTAGCGCAGACCCTCCCAGGAATTCCTGACCCATGTAAACAAGGCTATCCCCTAAGGCATCCAACGACTTGCTGCCTCAAGGTGACTAGAACAGCTATAGCCCTGTCTCCAGACCCACCTTACTCCATTCAAGGACCTAAGGTGCACTTTGCGAGCGATCGTCAACTCCTGACTACCCCTAGGTCCCGTCCCTTCCACAGCACCTCCTGGCAGCATACATTCTCCTGTTTCCCAGTGTGCCTAGCAAAAGCCTGTCCTGATGATAGGTCTCTCAGCAGCGCCTCCAAAAATGTAACAGTACGAGCCCTACCCAATCTCATATGGGCCCCTTTGTGTAGACTCTGCCCCCTTTTACATGTCTGTGTCATGTGGTGCACCTGCTGGCTCACAGGACTCCTGAGTCTCCCGCTCGTTGGTAATGGGGATTTCACCATGACAGGCGTTTGAGGTAGTGCTGAGTTCTACTCACAGTTGGTACAGCGCCTCCATCCCTTCCAGATCCCCACGATAGCAGGGAAGAGTTTCTGGAAGAGAACTCCTGGGTGCATCTTCTCCCTGAGTAACTCCATTCACAGGCAAGAAGGGTCTCTTAATCAGTGGCATCTTTATTTGTATCAGACATGGCAGACTGCCCATCATAGTGGCCGACACTTAGCCGCACATCATCATGTTGTACCTCTCAAGGAAGGTCCCTCTTGATTTTGTAATATGGCCAGATATGTTTCTTCCACCTCTCCCCTAAAGGGAGACCATCAGCTGTGCCAGAGCCCTGGACACAGTGTGGGATCAGCTTGACACTCTGCCACTGCACCAGACACTTGCAGTGTCTGACTCCTGATCTGAACAGAACAGACTAACTTTAGGAAGTGAAGCGTAATATATAGGTTCCAGAAAGACCCACCTCTGTGTCACTAACAGTGGACACAAAGCATGCTGTAACTTCCTTTGCTACATGTTGCACATCACAGGGGTTGAGGGCAAACCTCCATGATGACTTCTGGCAACCTGCCCTCTTAACAGGAGTTACTGCACAGAATGAGAGAGATATATAACACCAATTTTACACAGGGCTATATATATATATATATATATATATATATATATATATATATATATACACTCGTTCAATCATGGGGAGTCTATATATCAAATTCAGGCACAAAGCTTCCTCTGTGCATGATAGCTCCTGAGAAAGTTCTTATAGTAAAACTGTCTATGCTTCTCTACTCCAAAAGGGGATGCCCCCCTTTCCCCACACCAACAACCCCGAAAGGACATCTAAAAAAAGAGAAAATAGGAAAGTGCGACACGCTGCTCAACATGCCCTTACAAGCTTATGGTCCGATATCTGAGGTCTCTACAGCAGCAGCGTGGGCAGCCGAGGAGGATCCTACTGTTATAATGCGGAGTCTATATATGGTGATGTCTGTACTGCATAGCCAGCATGACAAGTGTGCGCAAATACAGGATTGTGACTTTTTTATGTTTCTGATTTTATGTCTATATATATATTTCTCACTCTTCGTAGGTGTGCTTCTCCTGTTCTTTTTATTCAGACATGTGTTTTTCACCCCAATAGAGATGGGCAACATTTCCCATGGAACTTGAATGCGCCATGAATTGGCCAGTTCCTTTCATTCACAAATTTATACTAAAAGGGCAGAAATCTATTTTTTTTCCCCCGATGATTAAAAATTATTGTATTTTGTATTTGTATATTGTATTGTAATTATAGATGGGGACATTTTGAATCCGCTTGTTACTTTTGGTCCGCGTATCAGTCTCAAAAGATTCATCCGCAATTTTGGAGATACAGATTCAAATTTAGTAGTGTCTCCACTATATATATTCCCTCAAAACATCCCTCCTTATGTGTACTGTGTGTGTTTGTGTGTGTGTGTGTGTGTATGTGTGTGTGTGTGTGTGTTTGTGTGTGTGTCTTTTTAAAAAATCTGGCAACTGATTTCTTAAAAATTCATCCAAATGTATTTATTTTATTTATAATATATATAATTTATATTAATGCATTATAGTACCTTCTATTTCAGTGTGTAGTCCCTTTCGAGCCAAAATGAACCAATGAAAAACATGTGAAATCTAGTGGGGTTTTTTTAAATGTCAGATCTGTAGTATTTTTTTATTTTATTTATGAAATATTTTCTCTCATCTCATTTTCAAGTATGTCCTGGACATAGAGTTATGATGACAAATATATGGTTACAAATACATACAGTAGTTACATAATTACATTAAGTCAATAGGGTTATACATTATATACAAGACATTGCATGCATACTGTAGATGGTATTCAATGACGGATTTGAATGAATCCATTCAGCTTTTTTAGTACCCAATCCACAGTCAGGTTTTAGTGAGAGGGACACATTTTGACAAAACAATACGTGGAATTCCAGGTTATAGATTTGGACTGTTCTGCCCCTCCCTCCCTTCCCTCACTGACACCCTCCCTGCCAATAGTCTTGGGATCTGGTGTCATTATCCCTACGGTATATGTATTAACATCACCATATTTTATGGGTAGGGATTTCTATCTGCATCAAGACAATTTAAGGACATGCGTTAGCAGTTTCTATCCAATAAATGCATTATGCCTGGTGTCACTCTGCAGTCCTAATAACTTCCCCATATAGGTGTTATTTATACCGATGGTTTATAGCCACGAGGACTATATTTACGGGGTAATATCTACCCCCACATTTCCAGTTTGGGCTATGTCTCATATACCCTTTATGATTTGGATGCAATGTAAAATGTATAATTATTTACCAATACTTATGTTGTTTGTCTTTTTAGAAATGCATGTTTATTTATGTGCATATATATATATGTGCATTTTTTCTATATATATTTTTATTTTTTATATTTTGTGTTTTTGTATTATTATGTATTGATGTATGTTTTTGCACATACATCAATACATAATAATACAAAAACACAAAATATAAAGAGCCACCAAATTAATAAAGGGGATAGATAATCTGATTTATGAGGAGAGGCTAGCTAAATTAGATTTGTTTACATTACAGAAGAGGGGTCTAAGAGGGGATATGATAACTATATAGATATATATTTGGGGACAGTACAAGGAACTTTCAAAATAACTATTCATCCCATCAGCAGTAAAATGGACACAGGGTCATCAATTAAGGTTGGGAAAAATGAGATTTCACCCACAACAAAGGAAAGGGTACTTTATAGTAAAGGCAGTTAAAATGTGGAATTCATTACCCATGGAGACTGTGATGGCAGATACAATACTGTTGATATGTTCAAAAAAAGTTTGGAAATCTTTTGCAAGGGAAAGGTATACAGGGATATACCAAATAAGAAAACATGATCAGGATGTTGATCCAGGGAGTCATCTGATTGCCGCGTTTTGGAGTCAAGAAGGAATTTATTTTTCCCCTTATGTGATATCATTGGATGATATGTCACTGGGGTTTTTTGTTTGCCTTCGTCTTGATCAATATACTGTAAGTACGGAAAAAGGATAAAGTATCTGTCGTCTTAATGTTGCATAGGTTGAACTTGAAGGACGTATACCTTGATGACTTAGGAATGTCTCTCAATATATACTTTTTCTACCGACATTTGTCAGCTTAATGATTTTAGATTGGTTTGATTATGTTATGCTATGGAGCTTGCAATCTCCCTTTTTATCTTAAATAAATCCAAGCCCATATTAGACAAGTGAGCCAAATCCTGCCTATGAAAATTGAAGCAGCCGTTAAAAAAGAAAAAAAACAAATAAAAACAAGCTTTAGTCTTATTTAATTAGCCCCAAAATCTGAGTGGCTAATCCCTCAATCCCCTGACCGAGAGACAAACCTCATTGCATCTTTATTAATTTAATTCCTACTCAATTCAATAGTCCTAAAATCCTTAGCTCCATGCCAATTTTTCCTCACCAGGCAACAGTAACTTTATCTTACCAAAATGAATGCATCAAAGTAAGGGAGGGTATACACCAAGTAATTTCCCCCAAGGTGCACCAATAACATCTAAGGGGAATTTCTACCCAATGCCAAATCCAACATTTCTGTAAACAAATCACAATACCTCATCCCTCTCTTACCCAACCAAAGAACCATCGGGAGGGGCCACCTGGAACCCCAGGGTCCTTCCAAAATGGCAAATATTTTCAGACAAGTGGACATACGAGTCTTCAACTACCCATACTGTAAATCAGCAACCAGCAAAGTTAAGATATGTTAACAACAAACATGTTATAAAAGCCCACAGCTTCATATACAATTGCTATGATGTCTGTTAGATTCCCACTTGCCTATTCACTGAATTACATTTCTTCTCAGTCACAATCAAACCACCTTAGTTTGTGTCCATATTCTAAGTGAATGGGTATCAAAATTCTCACCCCCTAATCGGAGATGCCCCAGGCAGTACCAGTATACCCACTGTAAATGGTATCAATATAACGGCTCCACATAGGCATACAGAAATTATATTATTGCCATTGAAGGGCTTCAATTACGTCCATGAACACCGTAAACCTTCTCGCAAGAAATACAAACCCAAATTGCCCTACCTATATGGTCTGTCTTTGACAGGTGGACAAAAAAATGATCATAACATCAGCACCCAGAATAATATCATCCTTACGTAAACCACCCACCTAACACTTGGATGAGCATGGGGAATGCTATAATGTTCTCTACTTTCTCCCTACTATACATTTTACCCTTTCCTACCCACAGTCTCTACCCTTCCAGCAAAACTTCAAAATTATACGCTTGAGGGAGGCATGACAAATTGCTTTGAATAGACACATTTAGGGTGATCTACAGTATAGTAAGCTCAGTTAAATCCCTAATACATCTCATTAGCATAGTCTTAATTTTATATTATTGCAGTATATCATTATTGTGTCATCTGCCACTAACACGAGGTTAAGTCTGTTTTAGCATTACTCCTATTCAGGACAATAGCCTTTTGGAGGGAGAACGTGAGGGAAGGATACAATTTTAGTAAAGCATCGAGTTACAATACAGTATATACGGAACCCATTAAAAAAAATCTCCTACATAGAACACATGGAGATATATCTGTGAATATACCAGAAATACCTAGTAAATTATTTAATTTAAATATGCTAATTTAAATAATTTAAATATGCTTTGAGTGTTTTGGGGTTGTATGTAAATCAATGAGGACACTATTAAATTAGTCTCAGTCTCTCATTACACTATTTCAATGAGTAAAACAGGATTAATGTTATGTTATTCACTTTAGTGAATAAATGTTACTATTAAAATTACTTAAACGGAGGCTAATGTTACGTTAAATTGTGGTGCTTAGTGTTTTTTTGCCTTGCAAATGAGATGTCTTTGACACACATTGACTGCATACTTAATTCATGAATAATGTATGTAAAAATGTCCAATTTTATTGCATCAAATTGATTCTATTTTCAGCAATTTTCTATGGGAAATCTAGGAGTTAAATGAAAAGGCCCCTAAATGTTACCTGAGCAATTGTTGCAATTATACCAAGTATGAAACTTTTAGACATCTGTAATTCTGGGTTTGTCCATATGCAGCTTCCATATGGTCAAACAAAATTGCAGAAACAATATATAAACATAAGAATAAAATACTAAAATATTAAGGGTATTGAAAGAGCAGATTTGTTCAGTTTAGACTAAAATGATCCTAGATATATCAATTATGAATTGTACTTTACATCAAAAAATTTGTATGAAAAATACAAAAACTTGAGAACATATATTTGCTGTTCCTCTGAATAGTAGGCACTAACGCTGAGAGCTAAATTGTAGTCAGGATGGATGCATCTCATAATTTATTAGGGTCATGGATTTGTCTGTCAGGCATCTGTATTGGCCAAACCAGAACTCTATATAGTACGAAATTGAGTTGTGACAAGCAAGCTTGACTGATTTGTAGAGCTGTGGTTTTCATTTTAGCAGAGGAAGCATATTTATACTTAATGCAGACCAAAGAAATGCTGATTTGACCTTTTTTCAAAGTTAGTAGAAAAAGACTTCAACATCAAGCACTGCTTTAAAAATGTAATGGAGCTTTTTTCCCTGGCTGTCTCTTGAAATACTGCAGTTGGAATATAGTACGTTTGTGCTTAGATTTACATTTATATTGTCTGTGTATTTATATCTGCAGCCTGTTATACACCGAACCTTATGAAAAAGGGTGTTCTCTTCCTAAAAA
The DNA here is from genome assembly GCF_040206685.1 of Ascaphus truei. Lineage (NCBI taxonomy): Eukaryota > Metazoa > Chordata > Amphibia > Anura > Ascaphidae > Ascaphus > Ascaphus truei. Next base: position 26,236,200 of record NC_134483.1, read on the forward strand.
ATATCTACATTAATACAGTAATAATAATTAACTGCTCTCCTGTCTTCAACATAATTTGTAAGAATGCAGAGTGACGTACATTTGTTTTTGGAGTTTGGTTTTATCATTAGATTAATTAATGATTAATTAGGGAGATTAATTAGATATGTAGGTAGGTTGCTCTCTCCCTTTCTCTCTCTCTCCCTGTCGCTCTCTCTCTCACTCCCTGTCGCATGCTCGATCTCGCTCCCTGTATCATTCTTTCTCTCTCGCTTTTGTGGATATAGTCCATTGATGTTTTGAAATCCAGTTTGCCTGGAATGCAATATAGTCAAAGAACTCCTAATAAGTTTGCGAATGCATTTTGGAAACTTTCGTGCAACTCTGCTGGACACTAATCTTAACATTGACATCTCCCATAAGGATATTGAGGTGGCAAATTCCTATGTTGTTAAATTGGTTTATTTCGAGGTAAAAGTCTTCCACTTCATTTTCTGTGTGACTTGATGTTATGGCATAAACCTGGACAATGTGAAGTTTTTATCTCTTTGTCTTGGTCAACTGATTGATTGATTCTGCCCACATTTTGTGATAAGCACTGCACTTTGTTGTTTGTCCATTTCTAGTTCATGATGATGTCTAATTCAGTGATTCTTCCCTTTACTGTACCTATGCAATATAATAGTTGTCCAATTTAAGCTCAATTAGACATTCATATTTTATTTTTACTGTTCTTCACTAAGGCCAACAATATCCCACTTAATCTTTTCAAGTTGGTCCTCGAGTTCTTACAGTGCAGCTTCATTGAATAGACTCTGGCAGCTGTAGATAACCAAATTGAGGTTGAGTGACAGCTGCTGGTAATTCTTAGAACACTCTGCCCTCATGCCTTCTTCCGGAATACTGCAAAGCCCAGGTACAATCCTGGCTGGAAAATAAGATCATAGGTGAAAATGTCATCATAAATTGGGAACAAATATTATTACAATGTTCAGTCGATCTGATGAAATTATTAATACAATTTGAAAATACTAAACTGGAAGCTATCAACATGGATATTTAACTTCTTTTGGCAAATTTAGACACCTGGAAAGACCAAACTGAATTCGATAATTTTGAAAGTAGGCTGAAAAAGAATATTGACAAATTGACGGCAGAAATAAAAACACGCAAACAAAAAAAATACATTAGGGATTTTAATGACTTCAGAGATGGTAACATCTTTAGGTACAAAAATAAAACACATAGAGTGAGAAGAGAAAATAGGAATCAAGACTCCTCTACTGAGTGGGGGCAGAGTGCAAGCGACAGTGAACAGGAAACATTACCTGGATCACATCCTGACTTTAGGGACTGTTTTTTAGATATAGCAGGAAGACCGACTCCGGGTTCAATTTCAGACCCCACAAGCCGGAATATATATACACAAAAAGGAGGACAAGAGGGGAAGAACCGACTTTCAGAAATCGAGAGAAATGGGCTTAAAAAAGATCAGGACAAGGAAAAGAAAGTCACACAGAAAAAGAAAAACTGCAAGTGATTAACCTCTCTTCCAAAGCTTTGATGACTGAACATCTTCAGCTATTGGATAAAGGCTTATCTTTCTGCCCGAGTAGCCAGCTAGACACATTTGAACGTGTAAAAGATGTGAACCTGTTCATACGTAAACTCCTGCTACATACATTTTTTAGTAGAAGAGAGGAATTTGCTAATCACGACACACCATTGGAACATCTGGATCCACTAGATATAAGTAATTTTCGTATCCTTAATTAATTACTTGAGGAAGGTTTGAGGACACCTGGGGAAGGTCCATTAACGTATGTCCATAAGAAATCCACCTTTATGCCCTCCCTAGTTATGAACTCAAAATATTGACAGGCTTAATCAACTTGTCACAAAATAGATCATGGCACTCCCTATTAAGAAAGGCCCCTACAATTGTAGCTTTAAAGAATTCTCTGCCTTAAGAGATCTTGAACAGGATCAAAATATTATCATCAAACCGGCAGATAAAGGCGGGAATGTAGTCGTATTAAACAAAGAGACATACTGTACTGTATGCTACTGAGTGTTCACGCTTACTAAAAGATAAGGAGTGCAATAGGATCCTGCCAACTGATCCCACTCAGATGTTTTTGAGTGAATTACAATCCATTCTTCAAGGGGGTTTAGAAAGCAAGGTCATATCTAAAACAGAATTTGATTTCATTATGATCAAAACTCCAAGGACAGCGACATTTTACTGCCTATCCAAAATTCATAAGGGTGTGCTACTTTACCACCTCCCGGTAGTCCCATTGTGTCAGGGATAAATAACCTTACATCTAACGCTAGTATGTACCTTGATAAATTCCTGCAACCATTTGTGAGTTTGCTCTCTTCGTACATCAAGGACACTAAAGACGTTCTTCTGAGATTAGAAAATGTTTGTTTAGACAAAGATGCCATCTTGGAAGGGATTTATGTCGAGGGGCTATACAGCAGTATCCCTCATACAACAGGTTTACAGGCCATTGCACATTTCCTTAGATCAAGAAGTGAAATCTTTAAGACTCATAATGAGTTAGTTGCGAAATTACTTAACTTTACTTCCTACTGTATATAGATATATATAGGATACACATATGCAATATCAAAAATATAAAGTACCCATAAAGCTAGAAATAACTCTAAGTTAAATGAGTTCTAGCAGTGCTCAGGGGTAATAATAATAAGATAGAAACAACACAAAAGATTCCCTAAAAAGAGCACACATGTACTGTATACCAAAAATGATATGAACAAAATTTATTAACGTACCACATGCAAGGACTCTAAATATAACTCTGCTTATGATAACCTTAGAAGGAAATAGCAACGAGTAACACACAGTTGACAATAATACAAGATTATAACTGGCCATAAAACCTTAGAGGCATATAAGCCTAGAGGAAAGTCAATTGTAGCAGGTTGAAAAGCTACAAGCAGCAATACTGTTGCAAAGGTGATATGCAGACAGTAAACAATACTGTATGCAGGGACAGAATGGAATAATACACAAGTGACAGATGAATGATGACACAGTTAATAAGTCACTGATCCTATAATGGCCACGAAAAAATGCACATGCTACACTGGCGACACACTTTATTCGAGCTCGGCTAGTCCCACGAATTCGGGTATACCCGGGTGTATTGAGGTTTGTGACTGTTTTCTGCCCGAGTGCATTGAGGTATTTTCCAAGCAGGGATTGAAGCATTTTATTCCCGCTGGCTGCAATACTGCACAGTATATATATATATACTGCATTACAATTCATGAATTTATGCCATCTGGTAGACACGCGAAGCATTGCAGCCTATTAAATCCTAATCATTATCATTTAACAGATCAGCCGCCCGTCAGCCAGGCATGAACCCAGGCTGGGAAGGCAAACGCAACGGGGCTTGCCAGAGGTGAGGAGCGGCGCATTCCAGGTATCTGCCAGGTACATACTGGGTATTTGCTCGAATAAAGTGTGTCGGTGCAGTACAAAGGGAAAAGTAAGTCAGTGGTCTGAAGTCCAGCTGTGATTAACACAATCACTCTCTAGATATGTGACTGGAAGTCAAATGTCCTTCTGAAAGTAAGCAGCAAAAAAGAGTCCATGATGCATCACCATTAGTGGAAATAACATGAGAACAAGTAAGAGTCCCATCAGGTAGAACAAGGGTGTCCCCCGCCAGATCCCACTCCAACGTGCGTTTCGGTGATTGACCTCTCCGGGGAGTGGTAATGAAGTATGAACAGGTAAGTCGTAAATAGCAAAAATAGGGGGCAATACACTAAGCAGTGATAAGTCGTTTTAAGAACGCAAAGTGCCTTTTTAGGTCGATACAGCCGGCTGTGCGATTCACTAAGCAGTGATAACAGCGCTTTATCAGCCTTAAAAGCCATTTTTTCAGCCCGGCAAGTTAAACACGTCCGTAAATTTACGACCGGTTGCTACAAATGTGGCGAATAAATTGTTTGACATGCCAACATTTAATGAATAGGAGTAAAGATTTCACATCAAAGGTCACAGGTGAAAAATTCAAAATATTTTTTTTATAAATTGTAACACCACATATGTAATTTATTTGTTGACTTGCACCTGTGGCCTACAATACATTGCACGAACAAAAAGGAGCCTGAAAGAAAGATTTGTTGAACATAGGAGGAATATAATAAAAGGCTTCACAGGTCATGGGGTCACAAGACACGTTCTGAATTTTCACAATAAAAACCATTATGAAATTTCTGTTGTGGGTATAGAACACATCAGCACAGGATCCCCGAGAGAAGATAGACTCCTCAGCCCGAGAAAAAAGGAGACCTATTGGATACTTAAATCACAAACGTTACAACCGGGGGGGGGGGGGGGGTTTGAATGAAGATCTTGACCTCTTGTCTTTCCAATAAGTAGAACTGTTTTATTAATTTTAGCTTCATTCTTATGATCGTTTTTTTCCAGATTAAAGATGTTTGTTATTTTTTTACTTTATTTATTATTAGGTTATGAATGATTGGTGATTCACATGCTTATACAAAAGTAGTGGATGATACAACGCTCACCTATACCTATAGATATATGACAATTGTGCATTGGGAAAATCATATAGCGAAACAACAGAAAATGTAAACACAAATTTACAAAAGTTCCCAAACAGACTGTACTCGTATTACAGCGGTATACTTGACTATCATAGTCAGGGATATTGCATCATCCCATTGATGAGATATAATATCATCGACGGAGCAGAACGATTTACAAATAGACTTCATCAGGTCCACATAACCAGAGAGCAGTGGGTCGGGGCACAAACTGAGTGTGAGAGATGCAGTTTGCTTCTAATCTCTCCAACTGCTCGTTATTATACTCACAAAGTGTGAGTATATTACCTATATGTTTATAGGGTTATTTATTTTAATAAAACTGTGTTACACTATATATGTCTCTTATCTATTTCCACCCCCACATGGTGTCCATCCTGAATTGAGAATTAATTCAAGTAAGATGAGTGCCCTGCAAAGTGTGAAATAATTTATCCAGACAGAAGAAACAACAGAGTTCCAGATCCCATTTATTTTGATAAATGCCTAGATTTATCATCTAAGGGTGAGTGTATCTCACCATCTGTTTTGACGCTTATTGAGACATACTTTTCTCTGCGTCTAGGTCATTCTTCCACACACACACATATATATACATAGACTATGGCTACGAAACACGTAGAATCATCTGTTGGAGGACACTGTACATTGGGGAATTAGCGCGGGGAGGTGCTGGCAAACCACGGGAACCGAAGTACCAGGCAGCTTCTTCCACCCTGACTACAGCCATCACAGGACGTGATGCAGGCGGATGTGACGTATGCGGAAGTCTTTTCCAGTGACTGAATACACCGGCGTCTCCCCACGAGTCACCAACAGTCCTCTCCAACGTACTATTTCTTATATTCAAATGTGAGTGCATTACTTATATGTTACTTTTGTGCTACATTATACCCCTTTTACCACACTAATGTGTGCTCTCTTTCTCTTTTTTCAACACATTCCTTGGGAGGTACATTGAGTACTTTATGAGTTCATCATACATCAAGCCTACCAGATCTATAGCTGTAAGGCTTCCATCACCAGAGGGCTTCCATTAAAGGGCTCCTATCAGAGAGAGATGGATCTCTGATACGTCTGATATATTTGATCAATTGTGAGTGAGACAAACACAGAGACTACTGTATACATATATTTTTATTACCATCTGCACTATTATATTTTCCATTTTTTTCGCATATCACCTTGAGAATTACAGCGCTCCCCCCACCTGGAAGACAACGCAAGATTATATTGGACCTGGACAGTCCTTTAAAGGGTGTAGAGCTGCTATATTTATCTATTTGTATTTCACATTCTACATTTATGAATCACGGTTTTTGGTGAAGTTAATTTAATTCACTATATATATATATATATATATATTATTTTTTAGGGTCACAGTCATTTTTTATTTTTCATCACCTATTCACCTTTATTATTTCACTATTAGAAGCGCCCGGGTTCATTCTTTCTTTGTTTTATTAAACACCAGACTGTAGTTATGCATTTTTTTTGTGTTCTGCAATTAATGCTGCAGCAGATAACATGGCGACTGTTGCTGAAATGTATGAAAGTTTCATTTTGAACTATGATTTTTACAAATTTTCACCTGATGCTTGTGTGTGGAAGCGTGCGATAAGAAAAAATTTAAGTAGTGATCCATGTTATTTCTTCGTATTGACCCTGCACCCAGATATAGAAGAGGATATTGGTGTGTGGTACCAGATTTTTACAGTGTGTTTGACCATGGAAACTTCAAAAGGAGAAAGTCTGGGTTGAACCCATATAAGATTCATCAATCCCAATCCAACAATGTAACAGCGCTGGCAAGAGTGCCTGCACCGGTTTACAATAATGGTCCGCCCGTCAGTGAAAACCTGGTGAATGGCAATCCTTGCTATCTGTCTCCGCCTGAATACCTGCAAAAATTCCAGCATGCTTGCATGTACCAAAAAGATTTTCAGCTTCATCAGCTGTCAACTACAGGTGTAGCAGGTCCGCTGTCACCTGTCAACTACAGTATAATGAAGACTACAGGAGTGACAGTGGTAGGAAGGTAAATATAATGTACTACAGTATACTGTATTACACTATATAGTACAGTATTAAGTTTAAAGCTGCAGTTCAAGCTGCCGTATTTAAAAATAAAATATTATTTTTTTAAAACAATACTGTACTGTACGTACAGTATGTGCATCAATACATTATGCACACAGACAAGTGATTAGTTATTAGTAAGCTGCAGATCGGTCCGTTCTCCTATAGTCAATAGCTTTGCTCAGGGTTATTTAATTCTTGCACAATTATTGAAAATGTAGTCCTGCAATATGATTGACTGAGATACTACTACACTAGATATAATTGGTGGACAGCTAGGGAGAGGGCGGGGTTCAAGAGCCAGAGCCATCAGAAGTTGTTTGAACTGCTGCTTTAATTTCCAATTACTCGACTTGACGCATGCGCAATACCGGAAATGATAGCATCATTTTATTTTTCCCCGGAAAAATAAATTTTGACATCAAGCGGAAAAAAGCAAAAGGAGGGATTTTGATGGACCTACGGCATACTGTAATATCGCTTTTTTGAAACGTTGCTTGCGCATTGTGAATCTGATCTAAAAATCCAAGTACTGTAGGCAACAATTTAGTGACAATTTTTATCGATTAGGATAGAATAATTGGGAGCTTTATAGAGAACATTAAACAGTATGCTGCTGTTTTCATATTCAATACATTTTTACATTGTACTGTAATAATCACTACTGTTTGATGTTGCATTTTGCAGTATAATTACAATACACTTGCATGTTTAATTTACTCTTACAAGAAACCCCCAAAATACAAATGTACAGTGTATATCTTTTATTCTACAGTATATCTATTATTTATTATTCAATATTTTCAACTTTTGCTAGGCTTTCTCTTGTTTTCATATTGTTTTTTTTTATGCGCATGGAAACTTCAAAAGGAGAAAATCTGGGTTGAACCCATATAAGATTCATCAATCCCAATCCAACAATGTAACAGCGCTGGCAAGAGTGCCTGCACCGGTTTACAACAATAGTCCGCCCGTATGTCTCATTGGAACCTTGATGAAATGCAAATGCGTGTCATCACATTTATGCGCATGCGTGTATGTCTCATTGTAACCTTATTGAAACACATATGTTGAAAAAATTTCTTCTTTAAATTCACGAGAATCATTGAAACATCCCCAAAGAAAAAGAAAGAATGGCAAAAATTGTTAACTTATCAAAAACATGGTTCACATTATGGTTTCTTTAAATAAGTCCTTCAAAAAGGGATGTTTATTTTTTTTCCTTGAAATTCACATTGTTTGTGTGGGGAATTCTCCAAGAAGGGCTTATCACAGATGAATTGCTTTGGGGAAGGTGTGGTAAGCATTTCAATTAAGATTGGTTTGTTTGTAAGGATTTGTGTGTGAAGTGGTGGTGGTGGGGGGGAGATGCTACAGTAGCAGTGTGTGCGGGATTAGTTGTTCAGAGAAATCTTTTAACCATCTGTTAAACTCATTCCATGTCGAGAAAAAAAAAAGAATTTCTGTTATCGCACGTGCACATGCGTGTGTGTGAACGGGGGGAACAACACAGTTCAACAAAGCCTCAAAAGATTTTCATGAATGGCTCTGCCTGGGGGGTGGGGGCGAAGGTGTGGATAAGCATTTCAATTCACATTGGTTTGTTTGTAAGGCTTTGTGTGTGAGGTGGGGAGGGAGAAGGTGCTACAGTTACAGTACAACTGGCTCTTAAATAAAAAATTAAAAAGAACTACAGTACAGAATGCATTGCAGCCATTACGAAGAAAATAAAGATTGTAAATTTGTATTATTCATGATTATTTGTATTTTTCATTCTTCCATGATTTTCCAGATAAAATAAAAAAATTCTTCTTTAAATTCGCGAGAATCATTGAAACACCACCAAAGAAAAAGAAAGAATGGCAAAAATTGTTAACTTATCAAAAACATGGTTTACATTATGGTTTCTTTAAATCAGTACTTCAAAAAGGGATGTCTCGGTTTTTTTACCTTTATTTTAACTTTAAATTTAAATTCCAATGAGACATACCCGCATGCGCCTAAATGTGATGGCATGCATATGCGTTTCAATAAGGTTTTCCAACCAGACATAAACACATGCGCCTAAATGTGATGACACGCATATGCGTTTCAACAAGGTTCTAATGAGACATACACGCATCCGCATAAAATAAAAACAGTATGAAAACAAGAGAAAGCCTTGCAAACGTATTGATTAATAAATAATATATATAGAAAAGTGATGACACGCATATTTGTTTCAAGGTTCCAATTAGACATACTGTGCACGCATGAGCGGAAAAATATATTTTACATTCGGAAGAAGACGCAACGTTGTATTTTTGTTTTACTTATTTTCCCTTTATTATCCTGTATACAGTATGTGTCCTCATATTTTTAATCTGTGTATGGCTAAGGAGCCTCAGACTATACAGTATGACCTCGTAACGTTAATCTCTGCTTCAAATATAAATCTTCAAATTACAATTACACACACACACACAGACTTGCAGAACTGTACAGCTGTACTGTACTGTAGGTTGAATTGCTATTAGATTTTTAAGACAACAACTCGCGATTGCCCACTTGAGTTTCTAGACGGTATTGCAGACAACGCTAAAATGCAATTTTCTGCACCCGATAGAAACCCGAGTCAATGGTGGTACGGTTGGAAAACATCACGCGCATTGACAGGGGTATTCCGATGTATACACCGGGTGAAAACTTTGAATATATGCCTCTGCAGCTGTATTTGTAATTAGCACGAGTGCATCAATTTTAAAGAATGTGTACTATGTACTGTATATATTGCACCAAAAAGTGATATTGTGCGGCGCTTTCACACAACGTACAAGTGGTTATTAAATTGTAAATTAATCAGTGATTCGGTAACAAGTGAATTAATATAAAATATAAATGTTTGGATGAATATTGCTCAAACATCTCTGGTGAGGACTTGGTTTAAAAAGTCCTCCTCTTCAATCGCCTCTCCACAAAAATCCAGAAGGAGCAGGATCACCCAAAAACCTTTACACAACCCAAGGACTGCAGCTGGACGAGAGTCTGGAGCACTGGAACTTTGCACCAGTGATATAAGCCCTACACCCCCCTCCCTTTTCATGCCTAATATACATGCACAGAGTTTGAGTACCTGAAGTACATGTTAGAATACAAAAGTGTTATTTTTGAATTGCACAATGTCTCTTTTATCTTTTTTACCCTGAGGGACTACTTACACTCATCTTCACAAGAAGAAGCTGATAAGCCACAGTTGGAGAAAGCTATATATTCATCTACTTCTTGTAAGTGGGCTAACATTTGAGCCAAGACTCCACTCATACACCCCTTTTGTCATAACAGTGCACACTATATTTTCTTTTTTTGGGTGATCCTGCTCTATGTATATATTGAAAAAATAGATTTTCCAGGCCACAACGGAATTTTCTAAATTAATGTATTCGATCAGCAAACAGTGTTTGCTGGTCGAATAAATTCATTTGGAAAATTCCGTAGTGCCCTGGAACATCTATTTTTTCATATAGTTTTTGGATTTCTCTTAGACAGGTATCCCCTGAACCAGGAGCACCGGTAACTGCAAGTATTTTATTGTGTTTTTTATGGTGTGCAGCATTACATTTCATATGCTATGTATATATTGGCTAGTGTATGCATAGGAACTAGGCATGGACTAGGCATGTTTTATTTAAAGGTTTGAAGCGGGGGTTATTCTAAGCTTAACCACATTAATTTCAGTTCCAGAGAACTCCTGCTTTCGAGATACACACTTCTGTAGGTGCTGCTGGTATCTATCTATAGTTTAAATGTCCAAGTCACGGCTTCCTATTGGCCCACATCACCGGGACAATTAAACCATCGAGAGAGATACCGGCACCCCATCCAGAGGTAAGTAACGTGGGAACTATGGGATCCCCAGAGCTGAAATTAACATGGTTCATCTCGGTGAACCCCACGCTTCAAAAAGAATCCATAGTCTTAACAATCTGCTCTGAGTTTTTAGTGTCCAATTGTGGGCGGTTTTTGGTGGGGGACGGATTTGGCCTAAAATACCTTGGACATTCCGGGTAACTAATTTGGACTATTCCGCCCATTTATAGTTACATAGTTACATAGTTACATAGTAGATGAGGTTGAAAAAAGACTTCCGTCCATCAAGTTCAACCTATGCTAAATTTAGACAACAGATACTTTATCCTATATCTATACTTATTGATCCAGAGGAAGGCAAACACAAAACCTCATTAAGGGGAAAAATAAATTCCTTCTTGACTCCAAGAATTGGCAATCGGATTAATCCCTGGATCAACATCCTACCCATGTATACTTATTTGTCATATCCCCGTATACCTTTCCCATCTAAAAAGATGTCCAACCTTTTTTTGAACAAATCTATTGTATCTGCCATCACAGTCTCCATGGGTAATGAATTCCACATTTTAACTGCCCTTACTGTAAAGAACCCTTTCCTTTGTTGCTGGTGAAATCTCCTTTCCTCCAACCTTAAGGAATGGCCCCGAGTCCTTTGTATTGCCCGTGGGATGAATAGTTCTTTTGAAAGCTCCTTGTACTGTCCCCGAATATATTTGTATATAGTTATCATATCCCCTCTTAGACGCCTCTTTTCTAATGTAAATAAATCTAATTTAGCTAGCCTCTCCTCATAAGTTAGAATGTCCATCCCCTTTATTAATTTGGTGGCTCATCTCCGCACTCTCTCTAGTTCCATAATGTCTTTTTTTAGGATTGGTGCCCAAAATTGTACTCCATATTAAAGGTGTGGTCTTACTAATGCTTTGTAAAGGGGCATAATTATGTTTACTTCCCTTCCATCCATTGCCCGTTCGATGCAAGATAAGATCTTGTTTGCCTTTGCAGCTACTGCATGACATTGGCCACTATTGCTAAGCCTGCTGTCTACAAGCACTCCTAAATCCTTCTCCATCAAGGATTCCCCCAATATATCTCCATTTAATTTGTAAGTCACCTTTTTATTCTTTTATCCCAAATGCATAACCTTACATTTATCTGCCATTTACCTGCCCACATTTCCAGTCTCTCCAAGTCCTTCTGGAGAGAAATGACATCCTGCTCTGATTCTATTACCTTACACAATTTAGTATCATCAGCAAAGATGGAGACTTTGCTCTCGATCCCAACCTCAAGGTCATTAATAAACAAGTTGAAAAGCATGGGTCCCAGTACCGACCCCTGAGGTACTCCACTCACGACTTTAGCCCAACCTGAAAAAGTTCCATTTATGACAACCCTCTGTTGTCTGTCCTTTAACCAGTTTTCAATCCAGGTGCATATATAGTGGCGGCAGAGTTTATTCTAACTCGGCCGCCACCGCAAAGTGCGGGCAGACGCGGCTTACTTTTTTTTCGGCGTGCCGCGCATCAGCCGGGCGCCGGTCACGTACGAATGGCGTCCCGAGGATGCCAGGCATCCCCGAAGACGCTAGGCATCACGAAGACGCCAGACATCCCCGAAGGAGGCTGCAAGTAAGGGGGTATTTTATTTTGGGGAGCGTGGAGCGGGCCGGAACAGCCAGGGGGTCGCGAGGGGAAAGGAAGGGGGAGGGGAAGATGCGGCTAGGGTGGGCTGGCGCACGGCCACGTTCGGCGCCAGCCCGTAATGACGCGCGGGGCAAGACGGGTAAAGGTTAGAATAAACTCTGCCGCAGCAGTATTATTACTTGTGTGAAACCGTATCAAAAGCCTTTGCAAAATTTAAGTAGATCACATCAACTGCATTACCCTGGTCTATATTCCTACTTACCTCCTCAAAGAAACAAATAAGGTTAGTTTGGCAAGATCTATCCTTCATAAATCCATGCTGACTATTACTAATAATTTTGTTTTCCATTAGGTATTCCTGAATATTATCCCGTATTAAACCTTCAAGTAGTTTCCCTACTATTGAAGTCAGGCTTACAGGTCTGTAATTTCCTGGTTGTGATCTAGCTCCCTTTTTAAATATAGGCACCACATCTGCTTTACGCCAATCTTGTGGTACTGAGCCTGTGGAAATGGAGTCCTTGAATATTAAATGTAATGGTTTTGCTATTTCTGAGCTTAACTCCTTGAGAACTCTTGGATGTATGCCATCGGGGCCAGGTGCCTTATTAACTTTAATTTTTTCAAGTCGCTTATGAACTTCTTCCTCAGTTAAACAATTGTTCATTACTATGGCGATTGTGTCTTCCTCCTGCGGCACTACAATTGAACTTGATTCTTCCCTGGTAAACACAGAGGCAAAGAATTTGTTTAATACCTCAGCTTTTTCCTTATCTCCAATAATCTGCCTACCCATCTCACACTGAAAGGGTCCTATATTTTCTTTTCTCATTTTTTTGTTATTACGGTACTTAAAGAATTTTTTAGGGTTGACCTTACTTTCTATTGCAATCCTCTTTTCATTATCCATTTTTGATAATTTGATTGCCCTTTTGCAATTTTTGTTACATTCCTTATAATTCTGATATGATGTCTCTGTCCCTTCTGACTTAAAGAATCTAAACGCCTTCCTCTTCTTGTCCTTTTCCTCCCCTACCTGTTTATTTAGCCACATTGGTTTTGACTTATTTCTTTTATACTTATTACCCAAGGGTATATACTGATAAGTGTGCTTTTCTAACAATGTTATAAAGACTGCCCATTTATCTTCTACATTTTTCCATGCAAAAACATAATCTCATTGTATTACTTCTAGATTAGACCTCAGTTTATTAAAATCTGCCTTTCCAAAATTGAAGGTCTTTGTTGAACCCAAGTAAACTGTTTTATGATAATTTATTTCAAATGAGACCATGTTATGATCACTGTTACCCAAATGTTCCAGGACTTGAATATTTGTTATTACTTCTACATTGTTTGATATGACCAAATCCAGAACTGCCCCTCTCCTGGTTGATTCCTCAATAATTTGGGTCATATATTTGTCTTTAAGCACCCCCAAAAACCTGTTCCCTTTTTGTAACGCTAATCTCATTGCCCCAGTCTATGTCTGGATAATTAAAATCCCCCATTATGCAAACATGACCCAGTTTTGATGCCTTCTCCATTTGCAAAAGTATTTTAGCTTCCTCAATCTCACAGATATTTGGTGGTTTATAGCATATTCCCACAAACATTTTCTTTATACTTTTACCTCCACTGCTAATTTCTATCCACAAAGTCTCTACATTTTCATCATTCCCTTTATAGACATCATCCCTTATAATAGGTTTTAGATCCGGTTTAACATATAAACATACTCCACCTCCCCTTCTTTTTGTTCGATTCTTCCGAAAAAGAGAATAACCCTCTAAATTAACTGTCCAGTCATGAGTTTCATCCCACCATGTTTCAGTAATGCCCATGATATCATACTGCTCCCTTGCAGCTATTAATTCAAGCTCCCCCATTTTATCTGTCAGGCTTCTTGCATTAGCAAGCATGCATTTCAGTTTTTTTCAGCCTGTACTATTATCTTATCTGCTCCTTCCTTTCTGCGCCCACTTTGTTTAGTCCTTAGAAGTTTTCTAGTATTATCCGTATTTACTATGGGTGTCTCACTGCTTGTCAAACTTGCACTTGCCCCCATTCTACCTCCATACCACCTTGTATCCTCATCTATTCCATTTTGTTCATTATCTGTTTCATTCCCCTCCCCCCTCCATCCTAGTTTAAAATCTCCTCCAACCTTTTTAGCATTCTCCCCCGTAGCACAGATGATCCCTCTTCATTGAGGTGCAATCCATCCCTAGAATATAGATGGCACCTCTCAGAAAAGGAGTCCCAGTGCTCTAAAAACCCAAACCCCTCCTTCCTGCACCACTTTCTTAGCCATACATTAACCTCCCTGATCTCTGACTGTCTCCCTGCGGTAGCACATGGCACTGGTAGTATTTCAGAAAATACTACCTTGGAGGTCCTTGCCTTAAGCTTTTGACCTAGATCCCTGTAATCATTTTTTAGGACCCTCCATCTTTCTCTAACTTTGTCATTGGTGCCAACGTGTACCAAGACCGCCGGGTCAATCCCAGCCCCCCCCCCCCAACAATCTGTCTACCCGATCCGCAATGTGCCGAACCCGAGCACCCGGGAGACAACAAACTGTTCGGTTCATGCGGTCCTGGCAACAGATTGCCCTATCTATCTTCCTAATAATGGAGTCCCCTATCACCACAATCTTTCTTTGTATCTGACCCTCCTGAGTCCCTACTTTGCTGGAGGAACTATTCCCCTGGCTGCTAGAGGAATAAGTCTCCCCCAGCCTTGCCATTTCTGACCCAACATTCCCAATATCTTCACTCAACATGTCAAATCTATTGGGATGTGTCAGCTCAGAAACGACCTGCCTCTCCCTATTGCCCCTGCTTCCCCTTCTAACTGTCACCCAGCTACCTACCTGCTCCTCACTAACAGCAACCAAGCTACCTGCCTGCTCCTCACTAACAGCGCCACCATCTGCACCACTAGTCGAAGCAAGGGCCTGCTCAGTGAGCTTTAATTCCCTTTCAAGATTGCCAATGTCCCACAATATTGCAAGTTGCCTCTTCAGATCAGCAATCTCTGATTCTATAGAGACAACCTTCTCACACTTTTCACAGCGGTATGCTCCTTGGAACAGCTGCTCCAAGTGCACATACATGTGGCAAGATGTGCATTGAGTGGCATTTTCAATCCTGCTCATTCTAGCAACTATGAAGTTTAGAAGTACTAACAGTAAACTGTACTTCAATAAACTATACCTTGTTTAACCGCTTCCTTGTTCAAACTGCTTCTGGTTCTAACTGCACACACTTTAAACAATCAGCACTTGAAATCAACCACACATATCAGTCAGTACACGCAAGCTCAGGATTCGTTAGAAGCCTCGGTTTAAATAGGGACACCCACCAGGTGTGTTAGGTTATCAATTAACTAACCCCACCCACTGCAGGTGTGTTAGGCCAGCCAATTAACCAACCACACCCACTCTGCCTCAGGCAGGAGAAAGGGGAAAAAAAGTTACAGGCTTCAAATTACAGCACACTTTAAAAATAGATTAACCCAATGCACACTCCCAAAAAACAGCCACCCCTGTTAGTATATCCAGTACTTCCCCTTCCTTCTGGTTCTAACTGCACACACTTTAAACAACCAGCACTTAAAATCAACCACACATATCAGTCAGTACACGCAGTTAAAAGTGAGAGAGAAGATGGTGGATTAAGAGTGAGATAAGGGTGGAGAGAAGGATTGGTTGAGTGAGAGAGAAGGGGGGAGAAAAGTGAGTGAAAAGGGGGAGAAGTGAGAGAGAAGGGGAGAGAAGAGTGAGATAATCTGGGTAAAATATTAAGAGAGAGGGGGGGACAAGAATGAGAGATAAGGGGGTAGAAGGGTCAGATCAAAGGGAGGAATGATAGAGAATAGGGAGAGAAGAGTGAGAGAGAAGAGGGGAGAGAAGAGTGAGATAAGGGAGGGAGAAGAGTGAGAAAATGGGGAGAAGAGTGAGAGAGAAGGGGCAGGAGAGTGAGAGAGAAAGGGTGAGATGAGTGAGAAAGATAGGGGAGAAGGTGAGTGAGAAGGGGGAAAATGAGTGAGTGAGAAGGAGGGAGAAGAGTGAGTTAGAAAGGGGAGAAGAGAGAGTGAAAAGTCAGGACTGAGAGAAAGGAGAGCGGACAGTGAGAGAAAATATAGGGAGACTGAGAAATTCGAGGGGTGGAGAGTAACAGAGAAGAAGGGAGGCGTGTAGGGGAGATGCAGGTGAGAAGAGTATGTAGGGGAGAAGCTGGAGTGGAGAGAAGAAGATGGTCAGGAGGGGAAGATGTGAGGGAGAAGCTGGAGAGGAAGGGAGCATGCACAGGAGAAAGTGAAGAAGAGGGCAGCATGTGGGGAGAATTTGATGAGGCAGGTAACATGGGTGACAGAAGCTGGTGAGGTAGGGAGCATGTGGGAGATAGCTAGTGAAGATGGAAGCATGTGGGGAGAAGCTGGTGAGGAGGGAAGTATGTAGGGAGACGCTGGTTATGAGGGGTCTCAAGCTCTGGTAGGGAGGGAGGGACAGAGAGAGAGATTCAATGTCACCTTTAGAAGTGACCGAACTAACGCCATCCCTGTGTTAACTATAATGACGCTCTATGGATAGACTTTGTTTGAGGGAAGACCTCATCTGCATATCAGCAGTAACATCCGTTATAGTTAATGCAGGACCCGTTATGGCTTTAAACAGTAAATAATACTACTGTATGTTAGTGACCTTTAAAGATACCTGTTAGCATTAAGCAATTTAAGTCAATAACGGACCTCAGGATCCTAGCATAAGTTGTTTTTAAAAAAAAATTACCTACTATATTTGGCAGCTTATTAAAGGCTTGGAAATGTTTCTACAGTACAGTACTGTATATACTGTTAATGCTCATTTGTACTATTCATTATTTAAAACAAATATAAGGAGAGACTGATAGTGTATGACAAAGACAACATGGGCGTATGTTTTTTGATTTTTGCTTGAAGAAGTGACATTTCCTTTTTGACATACTGTAATGAGATAATGATGCGTCACTGCTGCTTGTTAAAAAATGCACTGTTTCCTATCCAGTGTTTCAGCCTTCTGTAAGAATGGGACACAGAAGCATTATTTGACATACAGCACAGTTAATTAGTCTATCATCCTCATTTTCTAAACAGGAGACAAACTAATTGACAATAGTGCATGGGTAATCAAGAATAGCTCAATATTAAAGAATAAATAAATGAACCCTTACTGTAATTGCTTTGCAGCAGTTAATTAGACAACAGAGAGGTTGTGGAGGAAATACCTTTAATAAAACATAACCTTTCAAATGCTGTGAATATTTTTCTTAAATTATTCATAACACATTTTATGCTTAATTATAACTTTACTAAGAAACTCACACAATACTGTGAATATCAAATTAACATAAAATACAGATATCTTCAGGCCTACAGTATACATTTGATTGCAATTTTCTCTGGGTATGCTTTTGTTCAAAGCTTTCATACTTTTAAACAAATATTAAAGCTATAGAATAATGTGACTGCAATTTGTTCAACTGCATTGATAATTTGGGGGAGAATAGTATAACTGGATATTGTTGTACTAGTCCATATTTGTCTTTATCCCATAAAGTTTAACCAATTTATATTTTATTTATAATCTTCAATAGATGCAGTATTATCAGAATGAGGTATAATGGATACTGCAACTAATATCCTGTTATACACTGCAGCGAAATTTATACAGTAAGTAGTAAAGCAACAAAAATAATGTATTTATTCCAACCAAATTTTAAGCTAATATAACAGGGTATGTTCCATAAGTACCTGTTTATCTCCATATAGTGTATGTGCTATGTAAGTCCTGTTAAGTTCCAGGCATTAGCAGGTTAATCTATAGGCCAGTGACCCCCCTTCTGCTTCCCTTGAAAGTGAAGGAAGGTAGGTGGTGACTAATGGCCTGTGTACAGCCCCCTTGTAGGTGGGTACAGTCCATGAGCCAGCCCCTTCTAGAGTTTCTAGGGGAGTAGCCAAAAGTTAGTAGTTCTTCCTCTCAGCTCCTCATAGAGTGAGGTGGGAGAGAGGTTGTTCCCCTGCTCCTCCGGGAGTGAGGGTGTTCTTCCTCTCAACTCCTCAGGGAGTGAGGGAGTCTTCCTCTGAGCTCTTCAGAGAGTGAGGAAGGAGAGAAGGTCCTTGTCCTCTGCTCCTCAGTGAGAGAGGACATAGCTGTCAGCCTTCCCCAAGGCGAGGCTAGCATGCTCACTTTATGCCGGCTGGCTTAGAGACCACCAGGATCAGAAACCTACTGATGGGTATGCACCTTCTAGAAAGCCTGGGGCTTGTGGAGAATGTGATGTGCTGCAAAGAAGAGGATGCAGCATGCCCTGCAATAAAATCCATTCAAAGATACCTCTGCCTCTGGTGTCAGTTCCTGGGTAATAGGGATATGATTGTGCAGTGATGGGGGCTAACACCTACACCCTGTGGGTTCCATCACCACTGGAGGCACTGACACCAACCCAGAAGAACCAAGAGACCTGTTTGAGCCAGTCCTGTTCCTGTCTCCTTACCATCTGGCAGACCACTCAGAACTCCTGCAAGCCTACAGGTAGAGCACCACACACACCTGCTAATATGCCTATTTCCCAACACTGGTCCCTAAGTGAGATTGATTGGGACCGTGTCACACTAATATAAAATGATTTTTTAAATACAAAACAATTAATACTAAAATGAAACACATGTAACCTGTGTAAAGATGCAGTACCAATGTTACATTGATACATTTCTGTATACAGCATGTGGTATTACAGTAATTCCAAAATTACAGCAAAAAGCTGACATCATTGTACATTTTTAGACAATCACAATTTTTTTTTACAGTACACAGTGGTTGTTTGCAATGTGATATATGGATGACATGGTAAGACATTATAATGTGATATGGCCTATATGGTATGGTGTGGTATGGCAAATTGTATTTACTACATTTTCCTACGCATGGCTATACTGTACATGCAACTTGCCCTGTGAGTATGTGACATGCTGTTGCTAACTACTGTACTTTCATAAGATGTCTTCTACATTACATATTTCGAATGATGTCTCCTCTCAAATGTGCTTATTTATGTCTCTGTCTGCTAGCACATGTGCAGGTGAAGGGCAAATGTTATCAAATGCAATACAGTACATTTTGAATTTTAAACCCTCAGGGGATGAGTATGTACAGATGTAGCATCCTTAACATTCCCCACACTTTACAAAATTTTCCCCACAACACACGCCTCCACCCTCACCCCAACACACACCACCCACAACCCCCCCATGAAAACACACTCCCCTTTTCTCCTCCACAACAACACACTCCCCCTTAGCCCTCTGTCTAAAGGGATACACCTGTGCTGTCTCCCTCAGCCAACCACAGCCAGGCATACTCCTGAGTATGCTCCCTGCTCATTGGACTGTTCTGTCTTATATGCTCAGCCTGCCCTCTGGCACATTGGCTGAGCATAACCTTGTTTATGTGCGCCCTGCCTCCTGTCTGAGCCTTGCCTGTCTTGCCCGACCTTGCTTGTTCTTTGGATTCCACACTTCCCTGCACCTGACCCGGCTTACCAATGACGATCCATACTTCTCCGCTCCTGACCCTGACTTACCCACGACAATTTGCACCTTTCCAATCCCAACCTTGGCTAAAGTACCTGCAACGATCCATACCTCTCCAAACCAGACCTCCTCAAGTATCACTGACCATCCTGACCTCTCCTACCCTGACCCGGCTACCTCTACCTATTTTCACTCCTGATGCGCCCTCGTGGCTGTGGGTTGGCGTTTATGAAATCCCCACCTCGGCCTCACGGTCACGCCTTGTTTGTGGTGAGCACATCGTTACATGACTTGCCTTCATCTTAACTAGACTTCTCTGCATAATGACTGGACTTCTCTTTAGCTGTACTCGCCTTGCATGCATTGAGATATATGGCTTCTTTACCTGGACTCCACATCACTGCAACTTTATTTTTGATGCATGTGTACATCTTATATACTCTGTTATGGAAGGTTCCAGAGTGCAATACGACTTTACAATGTTGCAGTTAGTATGTAACTATATATGGTGTTGTGGGAGGATACACATGATAATCAGTAATAATAATAATAGCATGTTCTTGTATAGCGCTGCTAATTGTACGCAGTGCTTTACAGAGACATTTTGCAGGCACAGGTCCCTGCCCCGTAGAGTTTACAATCTATGTTTTTGGTGCCTGAGGCACAGGGAGATAAAGTGACTTGCCCAAGGTCACAAGGAGCCGACACCGGGAATTGAACCAGGCTCCCCTGCAGCAATCTCAGTGTCAGTCAGTGTCTTTACTTACTGAGCCACTCCTTCTTAACGTTTAGCCCTATAATATTTCCATGCACAGGTACAGATACTCTTTAATGATATTTACCTTATATTTCAAGTAACTGCACAATACTTTCTTACCTCAGTTAATACATATTTCCTATATGACTACCACTGTCTGGGCTTTGTTTTGCATTGCGACAAAAAATGGCAGAAGTGTGGGGTGTTTAATTGGAAGGTTTGAGGCTGTGTACAATGTTAACGTAATGGTGATTGTGATGGTAGGGGAAGCTTGGCCAGCATATTAAAGGTTAATCCCTCTGGTTGCCCCTACCCATAAAGATGGCTGGCTTTGTTGTTTGCTCATGTGGCCATCTTATTGTAGCCAACATGACTGACAAGTGAATTTCTGTGTATCCCCATGCAAACAGTTTATTCATGCATTTGTATGCAAGGCTTAACTTGGCCAGCACATAGTGGAGGTTTGGGTCGTGATCTAATTTGGGAACACAATTTATTTACATGAACATTGACTGGGAATCACTAAATGCTGAAGAGGGGAATCGCACGCCCTCCAGCCCCCCAGCCCCCCTTCCCCCCTTCCCCCCTTCCCCCTTCCCCCCTTCCCCCCTTCCCCCCTTCCCCCTAACCCCCCCCCCCGGGACTTGATGAACATCCCGCATAGACTTTTTCAATTACATTTGGGAAATATGTCCCATCAATGATGCCACTGGCAAAAGAATGAAGACGTCTACTTAATTCCTTTGTCTCTTGAAAGGGGAGCAGTCAGGAAGGTGGCAGACTGCAACCTACTGTATGTATTTATTGATAGGAAATTCTAAAGAAAATAATTTGGAAAGTGTTTTTTCAGTGATTCAGGTAAACACTTTTCACAGTGGAGAATAGATAGCAGCTATAAATCATTTTTTTACAGAATTTAAAAGGGGAGTCCTCTTAGGAGTTAGCTCATTTATATTCAAAACTTTAAAGTTTTAACTATATTTCATTTATCTAGCCATCTTTTTCCTGAAACATTTCTTAGCAATATTTCCTGCTGTCAAAAGAGACCATTAACCAAAGTTGTTTGAAGATCAGGTACATTTAAATGCAGGATTCATAACCCATTTGTCAATATGACATGACAGCACAAGATACCAAGTGAAAGCTACTACATTTTAATGTACTATAACATCTTAGCATTCTATCAAATCAAAAGAGCCAAGCTATTGCATCAGTATTACGGATGCTACTCTGTAAAGCTCAGCTCATTGTTTTAAAAGTCTATTCAAATGGATTTTGTTTTCTCGACAGGATAGGGTTAATAGCAAATTCCTGTATGAACAGACCTGCACATACATTACCATCCATTATATTCTACAGATGGATTAGCAGCAGGTTTAATATTCATGCAGATTAACTTCACACAGGTGTTAATAATTAAAAATGCTGTAATCTGGCCAGAAAAGCATGCACTATTAATGAAGATCTGGCAGGGAGAATTATTGAAATAACATAATTAACTCATGATGTACATATTGGCAAGAAAAAGTCAACTTCCATTTATAATTGGGCATAAGAAATGTCTTTATATTGTTACATTTTTGCCGCTCTAGTCAAAGTTTTTTTTGCCACTCTAGTCTATGCATGTGGTTTTAATCCATGTGTTTGTGTCTGTGTATACAATTGATTCAAACATAGCCTTGGAGTTTGTCTTCAACTGGTTGAATGAGATGCAAATCGGTAAAAGCCGTTATCAGCATTGTGATAAATAGAATTATTTCTGAAGTGATCATGGTCATTGGTTGTACTCATTAAAGCATTAATATGGATTTCATTTAAATATATTATATATCATTGGATTGAAGCAAGGGGTCTCCAGTAGTGAATGATGTTAATTTCAGCTTCAGAGACCCCTGCTTCCAAAATACTTACTTCTGTAGTGGTGCCAGGATCGCTTTTCAGTTTAAATGTTCCTGTCAAGTGGGCCAATAGGAAGCTGCATTGGGAAACAGGACATTTAATTACCACCATTATGTTAGGCACATGGTTTCTCTGAATGTAGAGATATCGGCACCCCCTGCGGAGGTATCTCTGGAAGCAGGGGGTCACCAAAGCTGAAAATAACACAGTTACGCTTTGAAGGTCCCCTGTTTCAGACCTGTAATAAAAAAATAACTTAAAAAAAGTGATACTTCAAGGTGGTGCAGGGCCAATTCTGCACTCCCGTATAAAAAGTTCCATTGACTTGAACTGGAAATTCTGTGCAGTAGTGGCGAATTGGCACTGCAG
Organism: Ascaphus truei; assembly: GCF_040206685.1. Taxonomy (NCBI): domain Eukaryota; kingdom Metazoa; phylum Chordata; class Amphibia; order Anura; family Ascaphidae; genus Ascaphus; species Ascaphus truei. The sequence continues at coordinate 26,258,967 of NC_134483.1, forward strand.
TATCACACATTGATGAATTACCCACATTAAGTATTGGAATGACAGTGTAAATTACTAGTGCTTTTTAATTACTTTATCATTTCCATATTACATTCTTAGAAACTAGGGAAAGTGTATATTTTTTTGTTCCCGACACAAAGATTCGCTACTGAATTGTAGGAAATAAATAGTGAAGAGTGTGGCAAAAAAAAAGTATGCTAAGAAGTACATAAATAAGATAAAATTAACATATCCCTATTCTCAGGCAGTGTTTGATAACCTTAAAGTAACAAGGTAAGGGTAGAGATCCGTTACAGGCTCAAGCACATTATATTTGGGATTTAGCAAATTGCAAAAATGTAGTGTAAGAATTCCAGTTCAGTTATATAATTATCGTGTAATTAGGTTTGAATCCAGCGTGTAAAAACAGGATATTGTTCTGATTTGCAACAGTTATTTTCTATACATATTATATCATACAAATATATGCAGCACCTCGCCCCCCCCTCCTTAAGGGAGATTGTGTCGCTACCTGATGTATTCTGGTACGGTGCATACCTGTTTGGTGGAACAGAAGGCCTGAGAGCTACGCGATGGTATGAGGAGGCATCAGGACACGGTCTCCATGATGGTTCTTCTGTCAGCGCAGCACCGCCATCTTATGTGGATCCTTGGGCATCCAGGATGGTCCTCAAAGGCAACTCAGTTTTCAAGGAACACACCAGAGATGATACAACTGGGTATTTGTTTGGGTATAGCATAGATATCACAGGCTCCATTCCCTGAAGGCAGTACTCAGGGCTTGAGGCCCTGAGCACCCCTCCTCAGCACACCTTACCCCCTAGCAGGCAAGGCCTCACTCCTCACTCCTATTAAGGAGTGCTTTTCTGGTGCTTCCTCCACGCAGGAAGGGCAGCACAACACTCCCTCTCAGACCCTTAGTCTAACCTCTAAAGGGAAACCCCCTTCTTCCCAGGGGAGTGGCTTATAAGATGGCCTCCTATCAGGCATAGACCCTCTTTAATACCAGGCTACTCCTGAACTATATCAAATAACATGCATATGATAACATACTTAGGCCCTGAAGGATTTACTCCTAACCCTGCCCGTTCTTTACTATGACTAACTGTGCTGGAGGGGCCAGGTAATTAGTAGCCTAGGGAGACTTGGCTACATACAATATGATATTATTCTAAATGGTGGTTAATTAATATCTTCTGGCGATTCAGTCACATTATGATAAGATACAAAGTTATAATGGGATTGCAGCTGTGCTGGGTTGTCTGACCAAGGCGGCCCTGTGGGTGACATTTGAGTGACCATAGACAACTGGGGTTAGACCTGATGCAATCACAAGAGGCTATAGCATTGGGTTGGATTAACAGGAGTTCTAAAATATTTCCAGAATACATGCCATATTTGGTTATCCCCTTGTATGGAGAGTGGGAAGTTCCTTATCAGATATGACATAAGTTTTAAGCTGCAGGAACTTATCTTAAAATAGAGTTAGTGGTGGCAAGGGCTGACTAATGGATATTATCTGGATGAATACTGATAGATGTAGCTGGTAGCGTAGACAGAAGGATGGGAGAGGGTTAACACCAGGAGAGAGAAGGAACCAGGTTTAACATCATGATACCAAGATCAAACAGAAGGATGTTTCTCAGGAACAGAATAATAAACAATCATCTTTGAAGACATCATAACTTATTTGAATATCACCACTATTTTGTACTATTTTTGTATGTGGGTATTTATCTTCAGAATAAACATTTCTTTTGATGTGCTAAAACCAGAATGCTGAGTACTGTTATTCTGGAGTAAGCTATAGAAAGAGACACAATGGACATTTTTCATTGATGTTTTTATTTTACATTTTTAATGTGAGGCACAATACAATTGTAACATAGATTGTTGTACTAATGCCACATATCTTGCATGTACTCTAGGGGCTACATTTTCAGAACCAAATTGGGATTTGTTTGCATAAAGATTGTTAGCAATAAATACTAAAGGATCTGTATACGAATGAAATTTCAATGTGTAAAATACAGTATAGTACATCAGTACATGTGTGATTTGCATTTTATTTTGTTGTCAAGGCTTGTTCACACATACAGGGTTATAGTAAGTCATTTGGGAAAGTTAAGTCATGTTGGAATTAAAACTTTCCAGCTGAAACAATTTGTGTTATGTTCAGATTACCATATTTGCATTCCATGCTGAAGCTGAATATATAAAATATGTAAAATAAGTAAATGCTGCTTCTCAGCCAGAAAGGTATTTTTGCTCATTGAGAAGCAAAAAAATGCCCTTTGTAGACTCTTAAATCATTGTAGTAATAAAATATAACATAAATCTTTTGACATTTTTTTTACCTGTGACCATGAAAATCACCATGAATGCAAAGTACGCTACGGTTTAATACAAGTATTTGGTACAGCATAGTAATTTTTGTGATTGCTTTGTTTATAGAATACACTTTAATGACAAACAACATTCATACAATACATGTTGCTCAGCACAATGTTAATTTCACTTAGTAGAGTTACAGCAATTGAATATATATGAATTTTTTTTTACCACAAAGTATCATTATTCCCTTACTGTGTAATGTTGCCACTAACATGACAATGAAAATACTGTAGGGGCTTAACTCAACTATAAAATAGTCTGACATATTTTAGAATATGATACAGTATTTGGTAGTCCTTTGTCTATTGCCTCTCAGCGGCCTCAAGGTTTCAAAAATAGCCTGCAATGTCATTTATTACAGAATGAGCAAGATAACTCCTTGCAGCTGACATACTTCTTGTTTACAATTCAAAATAGAGTACATTATGCTTCTGAAAAGAAAGTAGAAAATATACAGTATACTACTTTCATCGAAAAATAGCATAGCCGCGGCCCTTTTATTCTCCAACATCTCAGAATTTTTTCGGGATTTTTTTCTGAATGCCCCGCACATCACCACGTTCATGCCGCATTCTGACCGCATTTTGACCGCATTTTGACCACATTCATACCGCATTCATGTTGCATTCACACCCGCGGTTGATGTTTTTATTGATAATGGTTCGGATTTAATTGGTTGCAATTCTTCGCGTATGTAAGTAATGTGTCAACTTGCAGGTTTTTTTAAAAAAATACCACAGTGGTACATTGTAAATTGGCCTTGGGACTGAAGAAGTTACAATAATGTATCAATTTAGGCATTTTCATATTAAAAATTTGGTCTTGTTTTATTGTCCTGAGAGTCCCGCCATGAGTGCACAACTGCGGTACGTGTTCCAAAAACCTGACAGTACGTACGCTTATTTAATATGGGTCGCGATTAATGCAACAGATGATAAGATGGCAACAGTTGTTCAAATTTATCAGTATTTTATCGAAAACTATGACTTTTACAAATGCTCATGTGTGGAAGCGTGCAATAAGGAAAAAGTTATGTAGCGATCCATGTATTTTTCATATTGATCCAGATGTTATTGGAGGGTATTGGTGTGTATCACCGGGTTTTTCCCGTATCTATGATCATGGAGACTGCAAAAGGCGAAAGGTCGTGTTAAAACCAACTAAGAAACGTCAGTCGCTGGCAAGCAATACGACAGGGACAGCTTCCAATAACGGCTCGACCATCAGTGAAAACCTGGTGACCGGCAACCCTTGCTGTCTGTCCCCACCCGGATACCTGCAGCCTGAGACGGATTTCGCGTACAGATTCAAGCAAGCTTGCATGTACCTATGCGATTTCCAGCCTCATCAGCTGACTACAGGTGTAGTAGTCCCGCTGTCACCTGTCAACAACGTGTATGATCAAGAATACGGGACTGGCAGTGGCTCGGCGCCAGCTGATTGGCAAAGTCTATGGTGAGTAATGTTGCCGTATTTTATTCTGATTTTGAAATATCAATATCAATGCGATTCAAAAGTCAAGTGATTCTCCTGTAAGCAATATCATTGGCTGAGCAGATTCTACAGTAGATACTGCACCATTGGTGAAAAGCTAGGCGCATGCGCATTGGAACCTTCTTGAAACGCATATACCTGTCATCACATCGCCAGTAGGCGCATGCGCATGTGAACAGGAGACGCCCCCCGAGAAAATTATTGGTGGGACTGACTGTGGGAACTTCTTTAGGGGACTGACTGACCATTAAAGTAAAACTTTGTCTTTTGTTTTTCCTCAGAAAAGAAAACTTTGTCATCTCATGCGGAAAACGGCAAATGGAGGGATTTCGATGGATAATATTGCTTTGTGTAACAATGCCTGCACATTGCTGAATCGGATTTAAAAAACCACATACCGGAGACTACAGTTTAGTGGCTGTTGTTATTGATTAGGATAGAATACTGTAACTGAGAGCTTCATAGAAAACCTGAAACAGTATGCTGTTGTTTTCAGACCGTATACAATACTTTTTTTTATATATATATACTGTATAATAAACCCGAAAAATAAAAAGTATGCATTTATTCTACATGTATTCCAGTACATATGTGTATTCTAAACCCAGCATGTATTGTTTTAATACTCTTGTGATGTACAGTACTGAGCATGCCTACAGTTTACAGAACAGTACTGTACAGTATGCCTGGACAGTACTGTACAGTATGTTCTAGAAACACTGTATTTTGTTACAGTATAAAAGGAGACAATGGAACAATTTAAAACAAATCAACATTTTCTTTTATTGGTGGAGAAAGTACAAAAACATTTATTTACATTTTAAACATTTTAACTGTACAGCAATTCAAAACATTTACAGGTGTATGGTGTGACAAACGCCCCCTTTTGTAGTGCTGACGTCTGTCTGGGATCTTCCCGACACAGTCTTCTAGGGTTAATTATATGAATAACTGGATCATACAAAGCATTATGTTGTTTAACTCAGGCTTCTGCCTGCTTTATTTTCATCCCAGTAAGGGACTGCAGCTTTAACAGGTGTAGGCAGGAGGCACTCAGACATGAACCTTCAGCGGTTTACTCATATCACCGTTATAACATTTCACACACTGTCACTTTTAAGAACCAAAATCAAATCATATAAACAAAAACCTATCCCATTCAGGGATCTAACTACACAGCAGAATCAGCCTCTCTAACTGCTGCTGGGCTAACTAACCTGGTTCCCCAGCTTAAAACACTGCCCTCTCATTTAGGGTCACTAGATACAGCATACAGTCTTTTAGATACAGCAATAAACATTTGTTTGTCTTATCTGTTCGTGGTGGGAACTCTGTCCCAAGTGTCCAGGCAAATCCTCTGGTACTGTGATACTTGAAGGGGGCGTCCTCCCCGAACTGGATGCAGGGGAGCAGCAACAACCCCAGCCCCCAGGCTCTAAGAAGAGAGACTGAAAAGCAACCCTCTCTGCTCTAAATTCCTGTGCTAGTGATTAGGAGAGCAGGTGAGGGAGAACGAGACACATTGTAAACTGTGGTCTGGATTTTCCATCCACCAGCCCGAGTGAATGTGAAGCTGTGGAACGGATTATTTTGCACTATTCCTGCACTTTCTGACCTAAAACGGGGCAGAAAGCTGCCTAACATCTTTGGACAATGTCACAATGGTTTAAGGCTAGTGAAAACATTTATATACAGAAAGTCAAAACATTTACGGTAGGATGGTGTACAGAACAATCAGTCAGGCCTGCACAACTCCAGTCCTCGAGGGCCGCAAACAGCCCCGGTTTTAAGTATAACCTTGAAAACCGGGCCTGTTTGCGGCCCTCGGGGACTGGAATTGTGTAGGTCCTGTGCACAGTAAGGAAAAACATTCCGTTGTTAATAAAAGTTAAAAAACGCAACATCTCCTTTATTAAAGTACAGAAAGTCAAAACATGTACAGCACAACAGTATGTGTTATTAAAAAAAAATATTTATTCATAAAATTTCAAAAACGCAACATCTCCTTTATTAAAGTACAGAAAGTAAAAACATTTACAAAAACATTTACAAAAAATAAACAACAGTTGAACAGTCACGCAAATTCGATCCCCACCAGATTGTCCTTCCAGGGCCGATGCCTTTTATGTCGCAAAATGCCATTAATGGAGTCTCGAACGATTTTCATTAAAGGATATGTAATTGAAAAATAGTGCCACAATTCCTCCACAATAGTCCTTCTTAACTTTTCAGGAAGCGCCCTTTTTTTGAGATTTCCTTCGTAGTTCACATTGTAGGCCCACCCGCAGTACACCGAATACGACACGTGGTGCTTAAAAATTAGCATGGCATAATTCTGGGGTAAACAAGCACTCATCACCCTATACTTCTCCCTGAGTGCCGGAGACAGCTCGCGCAGGATGATGTTGGGCACCGTATCGATGCAAGCGTATGTAGGTTGGGTTCTAGGAGCGGGTTTTCTTCTGGGAGCTGGTGTGCTTGTGGCGGCAGGCGAGGGAAGGTTGTCTGATAGGAAGCTTTCCTCCTGTCTTGGTCGCCATGTTGTCACCTGGCGTGGTCTTGACGGGGTTGTCATGTTATCCTCCTCCTCAACGGCATACATGTACACAAATTCTTCTGGTGGAGCGGGTGCGCTTGGTGTTTGAAGGTGGTCGAAGGTCCCATTCATCACATCCATGCCACCCTCCTGCTCCGGCGTCGGGGATACAGGGGCATGAACACCGAGCAAATTATGTATCCCCGCTATGTCAGTCTCTATCTTCTCCATCCGTCGATCCACCTTCTCCATCCGTTGATTTATCTTCTGCATCCGTTGATCCATATTTAGCATGGTCTCTAAAAGCAGATCTATCTTTATCAGCACAGTAGAGTTCCTGGGGATATTCACACTTAACCCATTCAGCGTGCGGTCTAACGAGCTGGTTCTTGTGCATGGCATGCTGTGGACATCTGGGTGGATGGGTGCTACGGAGGATGAGATGGGGGTTCCATGGAGAGAAGCGGCAGCGTCGTCGAAGAGGGATGGAGAAAGCGACCTGTGGATTTCCGGGCGAGAAGAGGCAGAGTCATCTAAGCGTAATGGAGAAAGTGACCTGTGGATTTCAGGGGCACCAGCGGCAGCGTCGCCGAAGAGCAGTGGCGAAGATGGGCTCTGGGTTTCCAGGAGAGCGGCGGCAGCGTCTTGGACGAGTAGTGGAGAAGATGGGCTGTAGATTTCCGGGAGAGCGGCGGCAGAGTCGTCGAAGCATAAACAAGGAAGTGGCCTGCGGGTTCGATGGGTTGGCTGCCATTTGTTTTGCGTTGAGTGTACATCATCGAATTTCTTCTTGACATAATAAGGCTTACGTGTATTAAAACCCTTAGCCTTTGGGGTCAGCAGAAGCTTTTCTTTATTAGCCTTAGCCTGTCGCTTTGGCCTTGGCTTGGAAATGGCTGCCGCCTATCACTTTTTCTGTGTGATAGGCATGGCAGAGGCGAGTGGCTTCATGCGTCCGTAGAATCGGGGTTGATCCATGGAAGCAGATGGCACAATGCAGTATCTGGACAAGGGCAAGTTCAGATACAGGTCATCGAGTGGGAGGCTATGCAAAGTGTGTAACCTTTTATGCATGGCGACTGGGTACAGGTGTTAAAAGTGGGCGTACTCTAATGTGAGTTATTAACGTATAAATACAACATCCATTTTGTGGATTCACTGCACATTGAATACACATCGACTAAACATCGAATATACATTCTTGTGTTTGTATTTCTTTCTACTCGCAGCAATGCCTGTTAAAAAGATTTCAAAGGATCTAAGCATAAGAATTAAGGAGATGTACACGAGCGGACACCGAATTGCAGATATCCAACGCTGGTTAGCTGCTTCTGGCCTCGTTGTGCCATCAACCACAGTGTGCTATCATGCACACGGAAAAACCAAGCAACGCACGAGGACACCAACGGTAACTAACGCCTTAGTATATTTATATAACTATATAATACAGTATATCTATTATTGTTTATATTGCTACATATTAATAGAACTATATATTGTGTAGATCTATCTCATTTTATAGTTATTTCATAAATTTATACAACTACAGTATATAATACAGTATATCTATTGTTTATATTGCTGCATATTAATAGAACTATATATTGTGTAGATCTACTGTATCTCATTTTATAGTTATTTCGGTAAATTTATACAACTACAGTATATAATACAGTATATCTATTGTTTATATTGCTGCATATTAATAGAACTATATATTGTGTAGATCTCTCATTTTATACTATTTTTACTGTGTAAATGATGTGCTGTACTTGAGGCCTACTGCACTGTAACTTACCGGATTGTTGTTTTTCTGTACATTGTAGGGAGACAACTCTTCTGGTCGACAAAATAAGTGAAGAGAATGATGAGAGGAGTGCCTTAAGGGTCAAATACACTCTGCAGCAAAATCACAATCTCGCTGTATCCGAGACCAGCATAAAGAAGATGAGACGCAGAATTGGATGGAAATATGGACGTGTGAGGTTAGTACTGGACAGTACAGGAGGTTAAAGTGCTGTTTAAGAAACTGTACTGTACCTATAAAATTCTTCCTTGTCATTACAGAGCGTACCCTATGATAAGGGACGTTAACAAGATCAAGAGAGTGGCCCAGGCCCAGGCATGGATCGACAGTGGAGAAACTTTCCAGGATTGCATCTACTGTTTCGCTGGAGAGATTTGCCACCTTTGCATTCCACAAATAAAGTCACATATCTATCAAGCCGCGTCCAAAACACCCAGTGAAGATGCATGTGTGGGGTGCCATCTCTAGGCGTAGACCAGGATGCATCGTCATCTTTGAAGATACAGTAAAATGTATGTCACACGCTTTTGCCTTATGCACTGTATTGTACTAGTGTGCAGTTTTTTGAGCACTTTTATTTTCTTGTAATAGGTATCATGAATAAAGCTTTCTTCCAAGAGAAAATTGTGCCTGAGATTGTGGAATACATCACACGTGAGTTCCCGGATGGTCACCGTTTCTACCAGGACAACGACCCGAAGCACACCGCGTCAACAGCGCATATCCTTGAGCGCGGTATCAACTGGGTGAAGACGCCAGCGGAGTAAGTGCGGTAACCCTGTCTCATTTTTTCCCACTGTTTTTACTGTGTACTGTATCTCTTTAACTAATTGTCCTTTTTTTCCCCCTCCAATGACAGATCGCCAGACTTCAATCCTATCGAAATGGTCTGGCATCAGCTGAAGGACCATATCCGAAAAGTCATGAAACCCTCCAAAAAGGATGAGTTGGCGCAAGGCATAATAAGTTTTTGGAACGATGTACTCACTGTGGAACGATGCAATAAATATATTGACCATATTGTGACTGTGTTGCCCATTGTGATCGCGCGTAATGGGCAAGCATCAGGAAGGTAGTATGGTATAGTACTGTACTGTAGTATTGTAAGTACAGTCTAATACAGGTAAGTATGGCACAGATTTTTTTCCCCTGAGAGAGCAGCACCAGCCATCTGGTTACAAAGTATTTAACAGTAGTCACAGTATACAGTCGTTCCAGTATAGACTAGTTTGACAGTACTAGCAAGAAAGGTAGAAGGCGGTCAAAGCAATAAAGTCTAGTTCATGAACAGGTAGACTTAAAAACAGCTTTAATAGTACATGCTGTACATCTCAGAAGGGGCACTCTGATGCGTTTCGTCCCTCTTGGTCTAATTCCCAAACCAAGATATACATGACTTTGGCAGCATCAGTCCCTTAGTTTTTTGACATAGTTTGACAGTACTAACTGCATACTGTTGTCCAATATGGAGTAGCTATTCAGTACACAATGCCATAATACAGTATGCACCTAACTGCTCAATTGTTTTCTTTCCTGAGAGAGCAGCACCAGCCACCTGGTTACAAAGTATTTAATAGTAGTCACAGTATACAGTCGTTCCAGTATAGACTAGTTTGACAGTACTATACAGCACACAATGCCATAATACAGTATGCACATAACTGCACTCATTTTTTGTTTTCTTGTCTTTTCAGAAAAAAAGGATGGACTTGGGGACAGGGGGGGTATCGTGTAAAGTTTGTGAACTGTTTGTACAGTTAAGTGTACAGTATCTAAACTGCAGTCTTGATGTAAACAAAACCTTTCCTCTCTCAATGAACTACTGTACTGTACACAGAATGAGGAAGAAGATAAAGACGGAAAAATTATATTATTATATATATTATTATATATTATATATTATTAATTAATATTATTATCAATGTGCATTATTCATGATTATCCACCGGCCGTCAATTTTCATCTGACAGAAGAACTGAATAAAGACTGCATTTTGTATTATTCGTGATTATTTGTATATTTGTATTTTTTGTTTCAGATAAAATAAAATAAATATTTCTTTACATTCATGATAATCATAATCATTGACAACCCCCCCCCCCACACCTACACCAAAGAAAAAGAAAGAATGACCAAAAAGTGGTAATTTACTGCATCAACAACATGTACACAAATCAACCATGTGCAGTCAAACACAGTGTCGCAGTCAAAAGCTACAGCACAGATTGAAAATCATAATATCAAGATGGTTTAGGCAGGCTTGTGGAGGAAAAAAAAAATGAAGAGAACATTTTTTTTTTGATCATTCACTCTTGAACTTCGAAAGCAAGCAGTGGTGAACTTACAGATGCATGCGCAGTAATCATCAGCTATGTACTGTAGCTCCCATCCCAAAGAGGATTACACGCAGGTGCAGAGAGGTGATGCTCGACTAGGGACGGACAATTAAAAACACAATGGCAAGCTTTAGAAACGGAATGGTTCTGGAGAGGCGTCTGTCGATATGAGTTTCAAATCCTTGAGCGAGCCTTGTGTGTGTGCGTGGGGGAGGGAGGTACAGGGTACAGCTGCATGAAGGATTAGCCGTACTGCAGTTCAAAGAAATGGCATATTTTCAAAAGGCAGGTTATCATAATAATTTGATCCCTACACCCCCAAATATATAAAAAGCACATAAATCAACCATGTGCAGTCAAACGCAGTGTCGCAGTCAAAAGCTACAGCACAAATTGAAAATCGTAATATCAAGATGATTTAGGCAGGCTTGTGGAGAAAATAAAAATAAAAAATGAGGAGAATTTTTTTTTGGTCACTCACTCTACGCATTTCAACAATTTTCAAATGAGACATACAGTACAGCACTGCACATGCATGTATAAATATGCAAATTTACAATTACTGCGCGCGCACACGCAGACTGTGTACTGACGTAGGTTGAACTGCTAAAGTATTAGACTTTGAAGACAACAGCTCGCGAACGCCTCCCTGAGTTTTTAGTTGGCATTGCAGACAGCGCTAATAAAATGCTAATATGACGAGCGCTCAAATACCGCAATACACTCCGGGAAAAAAAAAACATACTGCATCTGCCCGCGGTTATCAGAGTTGCGCCGCTACAGCCGCACTAGGGTAAAGGCGGCCACCACTGTACATAAGGCACAACAAACGTGAACAAGAAATGATTGCAAATACCGGTGCTCCAAAACCCCAGGTCCGACCGGCTGCTCTCCATGCAGAGAGGAAGGACTCAAGCCGATTTTCACAAAAGCAAAGTATTTATTAGACACAAAGGACCAATGTTTCGGCTGGCACGGAAGCCTTTGACGAGAAAAATGGCATGTACAGTATATGTGGGCATGTAGATAATTGAAAAAAAACAGCAAAGGCGCTCCAGTGGGCTTTGAAAATATTTTTAAAATGTGATAGGGAACACGGATTGACATTTACTTTCTTTCATAGACCTTTGTTTCTCACATAACTACGTGCAGGTATTTATACTGTATACATACCAATTTGTAAAGAAATGGCCCGTTCAAGTGAAATTGTTGCTCACTATCCTTTTCTCTACAGAGTAAGGTGGTGTGAGGTTTGGACCTCGGTCCCGCCCCCGTGACTCATTGGGTTACACATTGGGTGACGCCCCTCGCGCATGCACTGAGCATGAGTGCCACAGTACTCCTGCCGGCACATGACCTAGGATCCGCCCCCGCACCGCCTCCCATGGAGCAACGGAGGACGCTCCTGTCTCCAATACACGGTGGCATCAAATGACCCGAAACACTTGAGGGGTTCATGCTAACTCCCTGCATTTCTCAGGAGCTGCAATACACTCCACCCTGCCTATCAGTACACAGTCTATGTGTGACGAGTCACTGTCTGCAGCCTTCCCATTGGCTCCCTGTGCTTTATAAGCTCAGCCAGCCCCTAGGCAAATTGGCTTGTTTATGTTTCTAGTGCTTGCCACTATCATCCTGCTGCCATGCTATTGCCTTTGCATTCTGCCTTGTTTATCTGTTACCTTTGACCTTAGGTTGTACCCAGACTTCTACCTTCTCTGACCCCTGGACCTTGGCTATGCACAACGACCATTCTGACCTCTTACTCCAGGACCCCTGCTATGCACAATGACCACCCGTCTTCTCCAATCCTGGACCACGATGAGTATCACAACTAATCTGACCTCTCCTACCCTGACCCAACTACACGCCTACGACTCTGCAATCCGGACGCGGTTGCAAAGTTGTTGGTCAATGTACTCTAACATCCCAACTCAGCCCTGCCATCTTCAGCTGTCTCAATGATGTTATAAGAAGAGAGAAAAAACAGAGCAATACCCATGCGAGACAGAATAAGAGGTGTGCTTCCCTAAGTAGTAAAAAATCTGAAGGCTTTATTGGATCATCATGAGACCAGGGCTGAAAGCCCCCACCAAAATGTTTGGCGCTTTATCAGGGTATAACCCCTGATATGTTAAGTCAGTCCTTTCTAGTTCTCTGATATCACACAATTTACGGATTTCAATTATGTTACAATCTAAAAGTGGTCTATATTCATTCCAAGAAGATTGGACTCAAGATGAAATAAATGTTTTTTTTTATTCTTTATTTGATTTTTACACTTTGCACATGGTGTTAGAAAGGAGGATTATATATCAGCAGCATTAGATCTACCCCCCCCACCCTGCCCCATCTCCACTCTGACAGCGGAGCCCCCTAGTAACCCACTGTGCATGGCATGTCGGATGTCACAGTTTGGATATTAGATACACCGGGAGCACTGGTGATTAGTAGGGGTATTTATATTCACTGTTTGCTCACATATACATGCCATTTTCCTTGTCAAAGGCTGCTGTGCCAGCCAAAAAATTGGTCCTTTGTGGCTAGTAAATAGTTTGCTTTGTGAAAACAGACTTGTGCCCTTCCTCTCCATTACTTTCATAAAACATGCTTGGCTATGGGTTATACAGTAAGTAAACAGAAATGAAAAAAAATGAAGACGTTGCAGGATGTTTTTATTTGTAAGAGTGGGTGAAGAATTATTTACATTATCAAAATAGACTGATGTAGCCAGGTCTCCCAGCCTGTCAGCACCCCCCTCACCTAGCTGCCAATCGTGGGTGCCGTCGAGGCCAATGGCGGCTCCACCCGGCGATTGCAGAGGTGAGGGCGGTCAGGTCCCGGCTCGGCCGGTTGCCAAGGCCGCACGCGCGTCACAGGGATCCCGGCGCTCTCGGAGCCGGGCGGTGAGGGCGTTGCCATTGAATGGTGGCTCGCGCATGCGCAGTGATCACGCATGCGCAGGTAGGGTCCTAGAGCTATGGAGAAGTCGCGCGAGCGTGAGGCTAGTCAGGGAAAGGTTGAGGCAGCCCCAGACAGCTTGCGCAGGCGCAGGACAGGAGATAGAAAGCTCGCAAAGCCCTAGCCTACCAGGGAAGGCTCTAGGTAGGGACTACGAGTCCCAGGAGCCTCTGCACGCCCCACGTGACACCAGGGAGCCAATAGGGCTTAGGATCTCCAGGCAGAGAGAAAGATACATTTTCGCGGGCTTGCAGCATGTTAGTCAGTTGGAGCCAGGGAGCTGTGAGGGAAGGAAGGGTGCGGGGAGCGAGTGCAGCTCCTGCACCCAGATAGGTACCCACACCCCAGGTAGGCCCCAACTCCCCACCAGATTAGTGGGTAATTGAATAGGGACGGCCCAAGATAGGGATGCTGCCCTTAGTGTTAGTGTGCTGTCTTGTCAGGGTCACGGCTGTCAGTGCCGTGAGGTCTGACAGGCAGGCACAGTGTTAGTGCAGTACGTTAGGTGCAGTTAGCGAGTAGGTTGTAGCGCGTTACTACAAGTGCTGCGAGTGTTAGTAGATAGTTAGAGTAAGGGCCGGGAAGAGCTAGGGGGACGGGATAGGCCATTAACCCCTTAGGTCCCAGGTAGGTCCTCATTCCCCAGCTTGTGGTTCTACAGGGACAGGCCCTAGGTTAGGGACTGTGTCACGTAGTGCCAGTGATAGACAGGGACACAGCGACTGCTGCGCTCCACGAGAGACAACTTGGGCTCAAGTCGGTACCCAGAGACCAGAGACTATCTCCAGGGTGGGATTGCCCCTGGGGGACCCCAAGCAAGGATTCACCGGACCGGATCAGATGGGATCCCAGAATGACTGATCCTTTGCGAAACTGTTGCTGCTTCGAGCACCGGAGTGCTCGGCAGGTACTATACATATACAAGTGCACCAACGGGCCCTTAGTATAATAGTGACTGCGCAGTCACCCATTGCCTCTCTCTGCAAGAGTGCGGGACATTGGGTGGGGTTTCTATGGACACTGGGTAGGATCACCTGGTGTTGGGAAAGCGTCCTTCGAGACGCAGGAGTTAGTGTCTCCTCTAGAGAGGGACACCGGTAATTGTGGTATTGATGTTATATGTTCGCTTTGCATGTTAGTAAAAGACATTGGTTGGCATACATACAGTGTATGTGATTATTGTATTTGTCCTGCGAGGAACTATTTCCCCTCTGGTGGGAGCCATCACAGGTGGAGGCGCTGCACCGAGTAAGTGGTTACTCATAATATCATAATTGCCCCAGGTTCCCCGTGGCGGAAGCTCAGCCCTCCTGTGAGCCAAGCAGGTAAAGCACCACACACCTGGTAACACCGTATGTTCTCCGCACCCACACCGGATCTGCGATTGGGGGGGGGAATACCCAATACATTTGGAGGCGCTGCTGAGATAGACCTGGGGTGCCCCGTTCCATTTTTTTTCCAAATTGTCCCATTCATATTTTTCACCATGTTTGTGAAGTCTGGACACGAGGTCCTTGCCTGGGCTTTGAGGCAAGATTTTAGCCCCCGCCGTGTGGTGGCCGTAGGAGGCCGTCCCGCACATATATTAGATATGGAGGTCTGTATTCATATGCGTAACCTCCCTGGGTGGTTTTATGCCTGTATGTTAGATGAAGATCAAGACCCCACCTCCCGGTGGAGATCAATACTTTTTGTGGTGCCCCCCACGTATGATATATGCCTGGCAGAGGCCCTGTCCACGTTGTTTATGCCTGTGTGCCCTCCGAAGGGTTACCCTTTAGTCTACGCTGACCCCGCGCCATGGCAACTTTCCCCAAGTTGGCAAAGTGCACGGGGTGCTGCGCTTAAGGCGGCGCCGAATGACTTTGCAGAAAACCGTCCGGGATTGGCGGGAAAACCTAAGCCCCACCCCCGCCAACTGAGTGGTACCGGTCAAAGCCAGAAACGCTCCGTGCACGAGTGTGCCGCCCCTCCTGTAACTTCCCCCAGGGGGAGTTAGCACCGTGAGTTTCAACCAGTAACCGCTGTCTCCATCAGAGAAAGTACTGGATGCAGAGAAACCCGATCTCCGTCGGATGGAGTCTGGCAAACTAAGGCAGGGAGCGTATCCTTTCTTTTGTGTCAGTGCTTAACAACAGTGTTGAGTGCGTCGGGTAGTATGGACTTTAATATGGCGAAGGAAATAATAGAATATCAGTTGGCAAGAGTGACCGGGGAGGAGTGCATACGATGTGTCTGTAACAAATGCGACTGTTCATTCTGTGAAGCGATCTGGGGCCTCCACTGTGCCATCTGTAGGTCACCGCTCATGACACCCGTACTAATGCGGTTGACAGAACCGCCAAAACAGGAAGAGGAGCCTGACCTCTATATCACGATAAGTTGTGCTGAAGTTAAGTCTGTCTTCAGGGAGAAGTTACTTAGGGATTCCCGCTACCAACAACCGGTTGTGGAGGGCCCGTGTGCCCAAGTGAACATTCTAGACCCGGTTCCCGAGCAGGAATCACCTGCCCAGCTAGCTACGGAACCGAGCGAACCATCGGTGGAGAAGAGCATGACCGCAGTTGAGGTATCGGAGCACGCCAGCTATACCCACTGGTTGTATCGCAGAAGGACCCGGTGACTACCTTGTGGAGGATCCGATAGTGATATCCTCCGAGGCAGAGGTTGAAGTCCCATCGGTGGCAATGCACCTACCGGCGAACCACCCCAGCGGTGATACAGAGGAACCCCAGGGTAAGGTGCCTATACCCCCATCTTCCTTTGGTGATTCCAGCAACCAACCGTTCGTGGTGATGTGCCTGCCGGCGGACCACTCTAGTGACGTCATCGAACCAACTATCTCGGCGGATACAGAGCCTGCTGTGGGCCCGTGGGCCCTAGAGGAGGTATATCCAGATATCGCGGACCCAGCCGTGGGCCCGTGGGCCCTACAACGGGCCATCCGGCCTACTCAAATGGTACCATCGGTCCCAGGCTTGGGATCAGTACCTGCTGACGACGACAAGAGTGAGTTGACTGCCCCAGGGGTGTTGGGGGTGAGCCTCCAGGTGACCGTGGAGCACGATAGCTCCTTAAGTCTGGTCACCAGGGCAACGGGCTTCCCTCTGCATCGCGTCCTGGCGGAGGTGACCTCCTTAGAAGGTAGCTGTCCAGTGGTGCGAGTGGACTCCTACCTACCAGACAGTGTTCCAGATGAAGAGAAGCCCATCGCAAGCCAGCGGAGTGGTGAGGAACCTACTACCTCCCCACAGGCTCCGATGGAGGTGACCGTGAAGAAGGCCAGGATTAAGGTTCCTGATCTGAGTGAGAGCCCGTGCGCTTCAACTCAACCGGTCCCAGGACTGGGATCCAATGCTCCCGAGTTTCAAGACAGTGAGTGGACTGTCCCAGAAGAGTTGTGGACAGGTCCCAAGACAGCCGACGTGGGAACTGACAGCATCCCCGAGGACCTGTTGGCCACCGCGAATCACCGCAGTGGTAAGGTATCTATCCTTTACCCCCTGCAGGGTGAAACAGAGATATTGTCCATTGCTCGCTTCCCAGTGGAAGAAGTGCGGCGCAACTGCGCATGTCCAAAGAAAGGCTCCCGGATGGCTAGTTCCAAATAAACTTTATTGATACACACCAGGGCTACACCAGCATCTCCCCCTCAACGCGTTTCACCCTTACACAGAGGGTATTTCTGACCTAGTCTCCGCACTGTCTCCTTTATCCGCTTCCCCCTCTTCCCCCCCCCTTCCCCTCTCCCCCCCCCCTCCCCCAACACCTCCCCCCCCCTTTCCCAACCCCCTTCCTCCCCCTCCACTTTGGCTACCTCACCCTTGTCCCCCTCATTCCCCACCTGCCTTCCCTTGATTCACTGGTCTATAAGTCATAAATATGTTTAAATTAAAACATTAGGAAGCCCCTATATGTATGACTGACTTGTAGATGTATAACTTGGCTTACTGTGAATCAAGTGTTGAGCATATTCAACTTGCAGTGTTTGCAACAGCTTTTTATTTGTATTTATACACCTGGATGTGCTGCCAAACAGTTTTATCATTTTGATATTGTGTGTGTCTGTATATACATTTGAGATGATCTCCGTGTATAAAATATGTTTACAGTGAGTTACACAGACATTAAAGACTTTAAATAGCATGGATATTAGCTAATAGGCATAAAGCACTGAAGGGGTTAAAGTTTTAATGCCGCTTTCGCGGGCTTTTAGGTATTTAAGAGGCTTTCACCACTTCTCCCCACTCCAAGACGAAGCCCTCTGTGTAAGGGTGAAACGCGTTGAGGGGGAGATGCTGGTGTAGCCCTGGTGTGTATCAATAAAGTTTATTTGGAACTAGCCATCCGGGAGCCTTTCTTTGGACATGCGCAGTTGCGCCGCACTTCTACCCATTCTCTGACCTGCATCTCGGCGGCGGCACGCAGGAGGAAGCGAGGAGAGCGGTTCCACAACCCAAGGAGCAGGTGAGGTTATCCTTTCCCCCTGCACCGGTTGAACTAGTGACCCTGCTTAGCTCTCCCACGCTTACCCCAGTGTCCTTATCTACTGACCTGCCTCACACTGAAGCGCTTGACAGATTTTCTGCATCGCTTCCCAGTGGAAGCCTTGCAAGTACGTAGAGACAAGGACTGTGTGGCGATGGATGTAGTAAAAATTGCCTCCTTTAAGCCCAAAAAGGAGCGCTCCATTCACCATGTGATGGACCGGGGAAAAGGTCAGCACCTCCTGTTATACCGCATGTGCGAGACAGATGACTGGGTAAAGTCAGAAACATTGTGCTATTTCTTCCACCAGGGGGAGGAAATAGTAAGAACCCTGTGACTGTTATCCCTGAGCGTGCTCGCCAGGAGATTCTCTCAGGGGAGGCTCACCCACGTAAAAGTGAGGTACCCCCACACGATCAGTTAGGGGCACCCCACAAATGGTCTCAGCAAGCAGCTGATACTCAGCTGGCCTCAGGTAATATTGGGTGTGATGTGCCATGTTTCAGGGATGTTACAGTCGACCTGCTGAGTGTACCGTTTATTCAATGCAATTTTTCATTGTGTAAAATTATGTCGAGCAATGTCGTTCCCCAAGTGAGGGCGTTGGGTTTTTCACCAGGGGGAGGATGTAGCCAGGTCTCCCCAGCCTGTCAGCACCCCCCTCACCTAGCTGCTGATCGTGGGTGCCGCCGAGGCCAATGGCGGCTCCGCCCAGCGATCGCAGAGGTGAGGGCGGTCAGGTCCCGGCTCGGGGGTTGCCGGGGACGCGTGCGGCCGGTTGCAAAGGCCGCACGCGCGTCACAGGGATACCGGCGCTCTCAGAGCCAGGCGATGAGGGCACTGCCATTGAATGGTGGCTTGCGCATGAGCAGTGATCGCGCATGCGCAGGTAGGGTCCTAGAGCTAGGGAGAAGTCGTGCGAGCGTGAGGCTAGTCAGGGAAAGGTTGAGGCAGCCCCAGACAGCTTGCGCAGGCACAGGACAGGAGATAGAAAGCCCGCGAAGCCCTAGCCTACCAGGGAAGGCTCTAGGTAGGGACTACGAGTCCCAGGAGCCTCTGCGCGCCCCACGTGACACCAGGGAGCCAATAGGGCTTAGGATCTCCAGGCAGAGAGAAAGATACATTTTCTCAGGCTTGCAGCACGTTAGTCAGTTGGAGGCAGGGAGCTGTGAGGGAAGGAAGGGTGCGGGGAGCGAGTGCAGCTCCTGCACCCAGATAGGTACCCACACCCCAGGTAGGCCCCAACTCCCCACAAGATTAGTGGGTAATTGAATAGGGATGGCCGAAAATAGGGACGCTGCCCTTAGGGTTAGTGTGCTGTCTTGTCAGGGTCACGACTGTCAGTGCCGTGAGGTCTCACAGACAGGCACAGTGTTAGTGCAGTACGTTAGCTGCAGGTAGCGAGTAGGTTGTAGCGCGTTACTACAAGTGCTGCGAGTGTTAGTAGATAGTTAGAGTAAGGACCGAGAAGAGCTAGGGGGACGGGATAGGCCATTAACCCCTTAGGTCCCAGGTAGGTCCTCATTCCCCAGCTTGTGGTTCTACAGGGACAGGCCCTAGGTTAGGGACTGTGTCACGTAGTGCCAGTGATAGACAGGGACACAGCGGCTGCTGCGCTCCACGAGAGACGACTTGGGCTCAAGTCGGTACCAGAGACCAGAGACTATCTCCAGGGTGGGATTGCCCCTGGGGGACCCCAAGCAAGGATTCACCGGACCGGATCAGACGGGATCACAGAACGACTGATCCTTTGCGAAGCTGTTGCTGCTCCGAGCACCGGAGTGCTCGGCAGGTACTATACATATACAAGTGCACCAACGGGCCCTTAGTATAATAGTGACTGCGCAGTCACCCATTACCTCTCTCTGCAAGAGTGCAGGACATTGGGTGGGGTTTCTATGGACACTGGGTGGGATCACCTGGTGTTGGGAAAGCGTCCTGCGCGACGCAGGAGTTAGTGTCTCCTCTAGAGAGGGACACCGGTTATTGTGGTATTGATGTTATATGTTCGCTTTGCATGTTAGTAAAAGACATTGGTTAGTATACATACAGTGTATGTGATTATTGTATTTGTCTGCGAGGAACTACTTCCCCTCTGGTGGGAGCCATCACAGGTGGAGGCGCTGCACCGAGTAAGTGGTTACTCATAATATCATAATTGCCCCAGGTTCCCCGTGGCGGAAGCTCAGCCCTCCTGTGAGCCAAGCAGGTAAAGCACCACACACCTGGTAACACCGTATGTTCTCCGCACCCACACCGTATCTGCGATTGGGGGGGGGGGGGAATACCCGTTACACTACTAACAATTTTTTCATTTCCGATAATAAACATTATTAATACCGTATATACAAATACGAGATGCATAGAAGAAAATGTCAGTTACAGATAACATTACTGCACTGCAATTACGGGCCAGCCACTCCAGAACTGAACACTGAACTTAAGATCAAATCTTACAACTGCTCTTTAAAGTGCATCACTGCCTTTCTCTTCTTGCTGCTACTACAAACCATCATCTTGCTGGCTTTTCCCATTGACTGCATACTTGAATATAAGATGAGATAATGCCTTCCAGGTCCTTTTCCTCTGTAGTGGCTGAAGTTATAGTGCCATTAATCTTGTATTCTGCCTTTGTTTTTTCTTGCTCAAGTGAAGGATTGTTCACTTCTTGGTATTACATTGTAGTTGCCCTCTCTTAACCATTCCTTTAATCTTTCTAAATAATTAATCTTTATGTTTACTGTCCTTTGATTGTCAAACCTGTTGCAGAACTTTGCGTCATCTGCTAAAAGGCATACCTTCCAGGCCCTCTGTAATAGCAGTAAAAAAAGACATTAGAGCACACATTTCCATATTGATCTCAAGGTTATCCGTTTGCAAAATTCTACTTGTCTGAGTGGTCTTCACCATTTACTACAAGTCTCTGCTGCATGGGCAATGTGGTAACATAACCAATGTATCAATGTTGCCACTTTTTAACACAATCCCAGGCATTGCATCTTGTTTATAAGTCTTCTGTGTGAGACCGTGTAAAAGGCTTTACTAAAATCTAGTTGAGCTGCGAGTTCCATCCTGATCTGTTACCTTCTTCACAAAGTCAAAACAAATAATCATACAGTATATTTTAACATGATTGACCACCAGCAAAGTCATTGTATTTAGAGAAGAGATGGAGGAATTTTTGGGGGATTTTAATTCACCCTGGATCAGCTAGTTCCTTTGGCTCAGGGACATCCTCAGATCAGTCCCAAAAAGGACAATTCGTACTGGCGGCTTAAAATGTTCCTGTTTTAAAAAGAAAATAATTAAAAAAAATATAGATTTTAAGCAGGTGGTCTCCTGAACCGAAACCTATTCATTTCAGCTCCTGTGAACCCCAGCTTCCTGAAATACCTCCACAGGGGGTACTGGTATCTCTCTCCAGTTCACATGGGCCAATATTAAGTCGTGACCAGGACATTTCAACTGCAGAATGATGCCAGATACCTACGGACGTGTGTATCTCAGGAATCAGGGAATTAGCAAAAATTAATGGGGCTCAGCTCCGGAGACCCCCTGCTTCAAACCTATTAAAAAATATATTTTTTATATTTTATCACCTAGTGCAGGTTGGCCTTAGTCCTGCCTTTCATATTATATATAATGGTCAATATATTTGGCCATTATATACATACAATAGACAATGCATGCAAGGCAATGTTTTACTAACCTATAAGGTAATCAAGGGGTTACCATCCTCCACCCCTGGGGGCCTAACCACCCTTCCTGGGGAAAATACTCAAATCTCCCACCCTTATATCACCAACAAAACAAATCCCACACAGTAATGGAAAATAGCCCTGTTAACGAGATGTCGCTAATAGCAATATTGAACATAGTAAAGCATTAAAAAAAACACTTTTTAAAGAGCACTCCCACATACCCTCTTTCACGTGGCCTCCAATCATATACAGTAACTGCCA
Source organism: Ascaphus truei (assembly GCF_040206685.1). NCBI lineage: Eukaryota > Metazoa > Chordata > Amphibia > Anura > Ascaphidae > Ascaphus > Ascaphus truei. Next base: position 26,280,945 of record NC_134483.1, read on the forward strand.
CCACCCCACTCAAAGTTTAATACAGCATTTTTGCATTACTATACTATGGGTCTTATTCAGAAAGCCTCGATAAGGCCCTTATCGAGCACTTATCGGCCAAAATGGGTACTCGTATTCAGATAGCCTCGATAAGTGCTCGATAACGGCCTGTATCGACGCAAAATTTTATCTCCATCCGAAATTCGCTGACTGAACAGCGATCAGCCCCTTATCAACAATTTTTGGATGGTTGATAAACTCGCGCGATTCAGAGACCCGCGAGTCTGGTGTCGCGGCCTATCGCAGCCCATAGCAGCCCTAAAAAATGATTTTCTCCCAAAATCCAATTCACCAAAATTGTTGGTCAATTGGTGGGGAGATGGGTCGATGAGCTGCGATATGTCGGGACTTAGAAAAAATCAGGGCCCTTTCCTGCCTCGGATTGATGCTGGGGGTCTGCGGAGCTGATAGCCATTAATAGCAGCTCCGGACCCCCCCGGCATGCATCCGAGGCAGGAAACATGCATGTACAGCAACTTCATTACCTTAGCGGCTAACCGCTAAGGCAATGAAGGGGTTAAACACCCGTGCCAGGTTTACTGTAAGAAACATACAGTACAATACAATACTGTGGCTAGCGAGGGTGGGTGAAGGGGGACGTGACCGGGACATTTCCTTGCATAGGAGATACCGGCACCCCATAAAGGTGCCTGTATCTCGGGAAGCAGTTGGTCCCCGGACATAAAACCAACGTGGTTCAGCTCCGGAGACCCCCTGCACATCTACACTATTAAAGAAATGTATATTTAAATAAATAATTTTCGGGCGACATTTCCGCTGTGAGAGGTGGGTCTCTCAGAGCCGCTCCCTCTGCAGCAGAAATGAATCGCCGGTTCAGGCCTTTTCATAGGCTCGATGCTGTTGCTGGCAGAAACTCGCCCGTTTTGGGCATTTTGCTATCACTGGTAATCGAGCCTTTCTGAATACCATGATAGCAACGCCCAAAAAACAGTCACTTTAAATTCCCTGGCGATTTTTTTTATGAACCCTCTCTGAATAAGGCCCTATGTGTGTGTCAACATTTAATCACAACTTTTTGAAGATTACTACTTTATTATTTTTCTAAGTTTCTCGTTTTAATGATGGGATTTGTTCTATGTTTTGTACCTGTAATTGAGTGCGGCTATGCAACAATTGTCACATGGTTTTGTAACTGCCCGTGAGAGGATTCTCTGCACGGGGGCGTGCCAGTATTATTATTATTATTTTTATTGTATATTAATGTATTATTGTTTTTTTTTTATTGTAACATTGGAACTGCTACCAAACATCCGGGTCCTGTATGTAACCCTAGTGATTGCTTATTGTACTGTACACAGCTAGTAATAAAGAATACATATTTACATTGCAGAGAATTTACATTGTGTATCTGTATAAACAGAATCCTGGCTGTTCATATTTAGTCAGCGACGACTGCTAGCTATTGTGTACACAGTGGTGACTATGGAGAGTCCAATTGCTATAGTAAGTAGCCCATATTTATTTATGGAAGGTGCTCTCGTTCTGAGGATTTGAATTTCACACCATTTATGTCTGTGATAGTGATAATCCAAAGACCTATAATAATAAGCTCATTGCAAATTCCACTCACTACATGAGTTTTAGAGCTCATACAGACCTATTTTTACATCTTGGAGATTGCATTCTTTAGCAGTTAATTTAGGCACCAACATTATAGCATGCGTATTCACTTACTAACTTTGAACACCTACAGTATTTGTATTATTTTATTAACACACCTACTTTTGTATGTATAGTTTTTGGAATGCAATAAAATGTCATCTTGAGTGCAATTTTGGAATATTTTGCTATCGGATTGGTGCAATCAGATGGATGCCAGTGCAGTCAATTCAAGGGAGGTGTACAATGACTTTCAGCACTGGAAGGTATATAATAACAGAAGTCTACTTAGTAAATTTGGCCCATTGTCTTCTTGCGCTCCTGACACAAACATAATATTGTAAGTTATACAAAGAATATACTATTTGTGCCTGCCAAATTTTATGTTTAATATTACCTTCACTGTTAGTACAATATTGGGAAAAAATATTATAACACAGAGGAGAGACATTCTGATTTTTTTAAGTGTGAATAATGCCAGAAGCACAATACAGAAATCTAGAGGTAGTAAAAAAAGGTTTGTCGTGAGGTGAGGGAGTTGAAATTTTACATGGTAAAAGCAGAGCTCAAAATGGAGAAACAAATTGGAAATTAAAACCAATCTCAGTAGATTAGTTATTATGGTTATGCCCCAAGCAAACAGGGAGCATTTAGTAATGTATACCACCTTTAACTCTTTTTGAACAACAAACAAACTAGCTCAATAAAATGTACACGGATAAACTAAGGACGGTAATGGCAATGTTTTTATTCAAAGGTGTCATTGTCAGCAATGTAAGAAAATAATGAATTATTAAGCTTTACAGATATCATTTATATTTGATCCTTTCTTATTTTTCATTTGTCACTGCTCCCCTGGAATTATTTATAAATCCTGATAGCAAATGCTTCTCTTTGGTGAAAATAAAAGCCATCGGCCATGGTAAAATTGAAGAAAGAATTCTGCGGAGTGGAACAATCTAACGCTCCACAATAGAGTTATGAAGCCTTGGGCAAAACTTACTTATGCAAATCTTACTGCTGAGAGGCAAATCAATCTAAAAACATGATATACTGTATATATATGTTTGTAAGTAGTATATGTGTATATGTAAGTAGTATATGTGTATATGTGTATATGTGTATATGTATATACATGTAAGTAGGTGTGTGTATATATATATATATATATATATACACACACACACACACACACACACACACACACACACACACACACACACACACACACACACACACACACACACACACATATATTAGCACACACAATCCCAGCAAGCTCAAACGCCCACACCCACCTAATCTTGACTATATGTAGTGTCACATAGAGTCCCACTGGGCTGTGGCAAGTGAATATAACAAACGAAAGGGGGTGCCCAGTGCTACATCCAAATGACAAAACATTCATGGTAATAATTACAAGAAATAATGCTTCCGTACTAGTACTAATAATAATACTAATACTAATACTAATTATAAATGTTTTTTTTAGTTAGATATTTTGGCCAAAGCATCATAAGCTTGCACACCAAATCGTCAAGGTAAACCATAATAAGTGTGGGAGTTTGAGCTTGCTGGGTTTGTGTGTGCTAATTTATTTCTGACTGGAATCAGTTGTATGGAGGTTGTGGCAAATCCCCCAGAGCTCACGTCACCTTCCCCTTTTTAATGGTGGATCTTCTCATTTTGCTGCAGGTAAGGAATCTATTATTGTTCTTCTCCCTCATACAGAGGTATAGGGAACAGTATCCAGTGTAGTGTAGGACTTGCACTTATTATGGTTTACCTTGACGATTTGGTGTGCAAGCTTATGATGCTTTGGCCAAATTTTTTAACTAAAAACAACATATTTTATTATTATTAGTATTAGCATTATTATTAGTACTGAAGCATTATTTCATGTAATTGTTACCATGTATGTTTTGTCATTTGGATGTAGCACTGTGCACCCCCTGTTGTTTGTTATATATATATTTATATATTTATATATATTTATATATTTACATAGCATTATATACAGTATTCATGTCAAATGCATACCTGTGTTGTTGTGATAGAAATATCCATGAATCTTTTGCTTAATACCATTTCTTGGAAAAATGTAATGAGTCTTTCAGAGTTGTTACTAAGCTTTTTTTTTGGTATAAATGCTGAGGTTTCCAAATCAAAATTCATAACATACAAAGAAGAGCAATGCAGTATGTATGTGTAATTTGGTTTCTCTAGCAGCAAATGGGTAAAACGAATGTAACAGTGTTTCCCCCACCCTATGGAAGATTTCCCTGTTACCAGGTGTATGGTGCATGCAACCTGTAGGCTCACAAGAGGCTGAGGTGTCTGCCGATGGTTTGTGGGACTGCAGAACAGGCTTCTGGGGTACATAACCGACATTTACTGCATGGTACTCAGTTCCTCCATCTGCTGAAGGCTCCAGATATATGAAGGTAATCTCCCACAGTAGAAAGGTTTCCTCTCCCCCAGAAAGATTTCACATCAGGCAGGAGGTATATGGAACAGGAACGGGTTTATTCTCTCTGTACATAGCACAGTCGGTAGACAGCTCTACCCAAGGCAATCACAGCTCTGGTCTCAAACTTTGGATGGTCCCTGGAACTTAACTATGGGTCAAGGGTCCCCGCAGCATTCCTAGCTCTTTCCCAGCCCTCTAGCAGGACCAGGGATATAGGTAATCACTCACTTCCCTGAAGGGAAGGAAACCTGGGCCTGCCAGTGCACAGCTGCCTGGGTGTGATACCTTGTCTCTCTCAATGGTAGAGACAAACTCACTATAATTTAGGATGCAACCCCCTTAAGCACAGCAGGGGGAGGCTACAATGTCTGAACCCATGATTGGGCAACCTCAGACCTAATCCCACCTCCTCCCCTGTCACTCAAGGTTACTGCCTAAATGGGGAAAACACTGCCTGCTGGTACCAGGACTGATATGTCAGGACAGGGTAGAATAGTAGCCTCAACTAGCCATGGCTACATGAATGATCATAATTTACATTATGATTCTTGACAATGAAAATGGCAAATATTAACTGTCTAAGTGGGGGTGTAATACTTCCTGGGTCCTATCAGATACAGCAGTTAGACTGCTAGATACCTGTTGCAAGGCAAACATGAATATGACCATATTAACCCACATAAATATAAATTACATTGTTTCACTTATAGTTCTTTTGGTTACCAAAATGTGCTGCTTCAAATAACATGGAAATAACAAAAAAAGTACAATTTATTAAATATAGCATTTAGAAGTCAAAATACATAATAGTTCATACAACATTTAAATATGTATATATAAATATACAGTACACATCTGTTCACCTCACAATTCATTAGTAGATACTTAAAGGAAAAATAGTACATTCCCCCCCCCTTTTTTTCTTATGTGTATATGTAAAGCATGTGAGAATGTATAATTCTACATTCTTACCTACACTGACAATCGTTTGAGAGAAAGCGGGGCATGTAGATCAAGAGAGGAGGACAGGGAAACTTGTTGTTCCTGATCAGCTTGTCATGGTCTGGAGAAGGTCTGAGAGAGAAGAGGAGGAGTGGAGCGTAAAGTGGAATCAAAAGCTGGTACTGTACATTCAAACTGAATTGGACTGCCAGGGACCCCCGCAGTATTAATCCGATGGGTCATTAGTCTGTCTGCAGAAAGTCACAGCAATGTTGCTGCATTACTGGGAGATTGCCTCAGATTTTCCACGGCAAGTATTCGGATACTCGTGGCTGCATCTGTAGGTTAATAGAGCGCAGGTCTCTGCATAAATGAGTGGTAGATGGAGATGGAGAAGGGGAGAAGCGAGAGAGAGAAAATGAGATGAGGTGATGGTCAGAGGGAAGATAGTTTTTAGTGAAAAGCAGGTATAGGTAGAGCCAGGATTCAAAGTGAGAGAGAAAGGCAGAAGGGGGATGTGCAGAGGTAGGTGGTCAATAGATGACCACATAGACAGGGAGAAGAGAGAAGATCTGGACAGTGTCAGCCTCCAAAGGAGGGAAAAGCAAGAGAGGGAGGAATAGGAAGGGTACGGTAACGGCAGAGAGAGGTGAGGAGGAGCCCCACGCCTCCATGCCTGACATCAGGGCTAGGAGTGTGGGAGAAAGAAAGGCCACCATAAGAGAGGCAGCTGCCAGAGCAGAGTCAGACTGAGAGAGCCAAGTCTCAGTTATGGCAAATACTAGCAGAGAGTGAGAGAAAAAGAAGTCATGCAGAGAGAGTAAATTGTTAGAGAGGGAGTGAGCATTCCAAAGGGCACAGGAGAATGGGAGAGAGGAAGGAGGGTGGCAGGGGATGGGTATGAGGTTAGAGGGTTTGGCACCAGGAGGAGTAGAAGATGCATGTGGGAGACGAGGACGAGAAGCAAATGTTTTAGGGTGAAATGATATCTTGGCTTTATTGAGCCTGTTCCTTTATCCAGGCAAACTATACAAAAACAACAAAATACAAAACCCCTATCCCTTTGTAAGGGCTAACTTATTTCCCCAGACCTATCTGCAGGACTGGAGGGATATTCCCATTACCAGCCTATCATCCAAAAGTCTCATGAAGTACCTTAAGCAAGTGGCCCTCCATGTCAGTCTCTGGCAGGTTCCTGGGTCCTCTGTGTCCAGGAAATATAGGTCTCTGGGTGTCCGGATGTCTTGATCTCAGCACAGACTTTGTGCTCAAGACAGTGTCTGTGTGCAGGTTCTCTGCTATCCTTCTGTCAGCCCAAATGGGAGCTAAGGAATCTCTCTCCTGTTTCTCACATCAGGCTTTTCTCAGAGTCCTAATCAGCCAAGTGGAGTCTGGTTGATTGTCTGTGTGCAATTAACCAGCTCGTTGCTGGATTTATAGGCATTTTCTCTCAAACAGTGATAAGAACCCATTACAGGGCTACTTTAAATATAGCTGCAAGACAGCATAAGGCTGCTGTGCTTTTTGTTATTTAGCTCTAAAATTTCACCTGACTGAATTAAGTTCAGCCCAGCCAACTTAATTAGCACATGTGAGGCACATTGAAACAAATGTTTTTTCTAACAGGCTGTTGTTTTGCCAAAGTGTTATAACCTGAATTTAATTAGAGACATCAAGGGGTTGGATTGGAGGCAGTATTCAAATATGGGGTTTTACCTAGATTATTACAAGATGCATTTACTAAAATACACACATACTGTAAAGGGGTGATTGGAGACAGGATTCAAATATGGGGTTTTACCTGAGAAGAGAAGAAGAGAAGATCTGTTAGATTAGGACTATAGATATCAGGAGTCTGTTGTAAATCTGCTTTTTATTTATAATTGAACGATTCTTGAATTTTCGTTTTTTAAATTTGATATTTTTCTTTGATGTTTATGCATTTTGATATATTATCACATAATTGATATAGTATTATTTGTAACACTTTTGTACTGTATATACTTTTATATATTTGTGCAATGTACATCTTAGTGTAAACATGTATCTTATACACTTGTAACGGGTGTTCCCGTGGACTACCGCCGCTACTACTTGCTGTGCAACCTGTGTGGCTCTCAGGAGCCTAAGCCTCCGCTTGGGGAACCTGGGGTACATCTTTATCATACATCTCTAGGTGCAACGCCTCCACCTGGGAGGGATCCCAACGGAGTGGGAGGAGGCCCTCACAGGAACAACCACACAACACTACCGAATATAAAACAGGACGGGCTTTACTGCATGGAAACACACAAATCACGTAACAGCATAACATCAAAACAGCATAACAGCATCATGCGTCACGGCGGACGCTACCACCTTTAGGCGTCACGGCGGACGCTATCACCTCTAGGCGTCACGGCGGACGCTATCACCTCTAGGCGTCACGGCGGACGCTAACCACCCACAATGTGACCCCACCCTGTGTCCAGTAACCCCCACCCAAATGTCTCGTGTTCTCGAAGTCAAATACCACTGTACATGTGTGTGTGTGACTGCGCAGCCACTATGTTTGGTGATAGGCCTGGTTGGTGCACGTGAGTTGCAGGTTACCTGCCCGGGCTCCAGCCACGGGTACCGCGATATAAATCCACACGATCCGACGGGGTCCTCCACACCGCGTGGGTTGAAAGTCCAGCGCGACAATGTCACTCCTTGTCGCAGGGTCTTGGGTGGTGTTCTGAGCCCAGAACCCACCTCACAGGGCCGCACGGCTTCAACACTGTGTCCCTGTCTATTCAACCAATAAATGGGGCAGTGTCCCTATCTAGGGCCTGTCCCTAAGCTCCACAAGCTAATAGATGGCTCGGGACCTAACTGGGACCTTGGGGGCTGCTGGCCTAATGCAGAGGGTCACTCACCCCTGCACCCACCTCCTACCCCTAGCTGGTCCGGATCCTGAGTGCCTGCGTGGCTGCAAAACCCCGCGAAATGTAGCAATCTCTCCCCAGGCAAATCCCTCAGCCCTATTGGTTCCCTGGCGTCAGGTGTCTCTGCCCCTATGTACCCTGGGGGCTGGCATGCTCATCTCGCGCATGCGCGAACTATCTGGTCCTCCCGCGCTGGGTTGGGGCACTGCGCATGCGCAACAGCCCTAACATGGCGGCGCCCTGCTTCCCGAGCCGCCGGGCCGGTAGCAACGCGATCGCGGCCTTAGCGACGGCCCGATCGTGTCCCCGGCAACCGGCCTGCTCGCCGCTCGCGTCCCTAGCTACCAGGGATCGCTCCTTCGCGCGCGCGGCCCCCCCTCACTCCCTCGCACACAGCGTCTGCCGAAAGGGAGGAGGGGGTCAGCCATGACAGGGGGGAACCTGGCTACACACTGATAATTTATTTATTAGGACACTCTTTTTTGAAGCACACTTTTTCTCTACTTCACATTCTGTACAACAACAACAACCAGAAGATTTACTTTGATATCTAGGTGGCAGAGATAATTATTCACTGTACAATAGGTTCTTGTTTAGTTTTCCACAATATTTACAATTATAGTATTACTGTTCACATAGAAAAAAAAGGAGCACTGCCAATTTCAAGTAGAACTGATTTTATCCTGCCTATGGGATTGGTTGATGTACTATGTACTTCTATCAAGTTTTATACTGGCACCTCATGCGGAGGCCTTTATCTCAGGAAGCTGGGGGTCCCCGGACCTGACATAATGTGGTTCAGCTCTGTAGACCCCCTGCTTCAATACTGCATACTAAAAATAATAATACAAATTGTGCGATCTGCTGTAAGAGCTAAGCCGGGAGACATAGAGAGAGAGGGACAGCCTCTCTCTGATCTCTCTACGCAGCTCTTATACTTGTAGAATGGAGTTCCAATCAGAAGCAGGGACAGCCACTGCATTAATTCCTTCAGTGCAGTCAGCATTACTGGGCTTTTGGGCTTGGGGGACTGCGAGCGGGACATGGTTGGGCTTCATTCGACAGCTCTTTTCCTCACTCCCAAACTGAACATAGCGCTGAATCTGTAAAACTTTTTTTCACAATTCATTCCTCTCCTTTTCTTTTTGTGTTTTGTTGTTCTTGTATTTGCTTAAATTATGGGGTTTATCTTTGATTTATATAACAAAGAAATACTATGTGCTGCAATTGATCCCTTAGATATTTATTTATAAATAAATAATATCCCATGTATAAAAAGTACAAAATCCCACACTGCATAAATTCCTTCCAGGGAATCAGCACAGCACAATATGGTATTCCCCTTGGAGTATTAGTTGCTGCTGTCAATTGAGAGTAGACCTCCCTGTATCAGACAGCATAAAGAAAAACAAGAAAAACGAAATCTCTGTGGAATAGTATCTTAAAATAATGTAATAAAACGAAGAATAAACCAAACTACCCACAAATAGTGATTTTCAGAATACTTTAAGGGTATACACTGTATGTTATGTGCCAGCATCTGGTTTTTATTTTGCACTTTTTTTTTTATCTCTTTACTTTTATTTCCATTCAGAGTAGATTTTTATTTTATGTAGGGAGAAACCGAGGACGAATTTTGACAGACACTTAGTTGTACCTGTTAGTAACACGAGTAGAAGCAGTGATAGTAAGGTGGCCACACCCTCCTTGTATGCCTCAGGAGGCTTATTCTGCAATCTTGGAGGAGATGGCATTGGCTGAGTTGGGTTTGGAGAAGGTACAGTAGCTATTTCAGCTCTTATGACCCCGCAAATTGGAAATAGTTCCGATTTAAATGAAAGGTCAATATGAGGATTGGTCTTCTATCTTTATGCGGGAGATAGCGACTTCACCAGGGCAACCAGGGAAAGCAGCAGTCAGATCTAGGTTATCATCCACATTTGATATGTGTCCCAGTTGTTGCAGTGACTACTGATGCTTTGTCAACCCAGGCAGAGAAATGTGAACAAGAACAGCAGCAAATGGACACTGATATGATGGTTAGAGCAGACCAGGGTCTAATTAAAGCCTTTTGTGGAAATCTATAACAGGCTTTGTAGTACATTAGTATCCTTTTCTCTGGCATTAGCTGTACGACCTACTGTAGGAACTTTGCAGTGGTAGCTTCTGCTCTAGCTATGGGCGAGGAACCAGCAGCACCAGGAAGGTTTGTTGTTCCAGCAGCCTAGGATGCACTTCAGGAAGAAGAAATGGGTAGGACAGGAACTTGCTGCAGTGATGTGACGGCTTACAAAACTGCTTGATCAGGCACACCAATAATTGTTCAAGGATGAAATTGGAGGTTGTGGTGGGTTTACTATTTAGCCAAGAAAGGATCTTTCTAGGGAAGGTGAGTTAGAGGTGTATGGAGGTGCCTCGAGCAGGCATTGGTAGTAGTCCGTAGACTGAAATTCAAGCATACCCCCTGAGCCTATAGGCATCATGTAGGGCTGATCTTCAACAAAGATGTTTTGCCACTTGGGAATAATCCTTGTTAGTTGGAAGTCATAAAATACAAAAAATACACGGGACCATTGTTCTCTAAAAGGAAATAACAGAAACAGACAAGAAATCTGATAAGATTTTTCCCAATATTGTAGCAATGTAGTTCTGTACATCCAGACATGTTCATGTACATTTCATGTACATACCCATGCCGTGGAGTTTAAGTCTCAGGTCCTTCAGAGACAAGGAGATAAAGGGACTTGCCCAAAGAATACACAAAAATGACATAGGCTTTCACACCTTGTTCATCTGCTTCAAAGGCAGTGGCTTTCCCATTACATGAAAAATTATTGTGTCTGGTGCCACCAATGCTTTAACCATATAGTATATTTTGGAAGAGACTCACACTTCAGCTTTGGAATTTGAAACTCAAATGAGTAGCATTAGGATTATGAATTCAAAATCCATATATGCCAGTAAAGTTTTATATGAGAATGTATAAAGACTTTCTACCAAAAAGAGTTAGCATTCCCTAACATAGAAAATGTTTCGCTTTTTATTGATCATGGATTACAATTTAGTATTTTACAATGCTATTGTTTGCCCAATTTTCCATGATATATTCTCATAAATGGCTATCAGAAAAGGATGATTAACTTGAATGGACATGAGATGAATGAAAACATAAATCAGACAATAATACCACCTTAAGCAAGGGAAACAAAATCGACCACGGTGACAGGTTCCGCAAACTAATTAGCAAAGAAATAGTCTAAAGTAATTGTGAAGAAGGCTGGGTGTTATTCTTTTCTTGATTCTTTACTTAAAGGCAATATATATTAAGAGAACATTGTAAGGACTACAAATCTCTAGAGCCTAAGCAAACAGAACAATAATTTCATTCTGGTGACATTGCCCTTCTTTTTATGGCCTCAAATGCCCATAAACAAATACAAGAAGTTGAAATTGCTTTCTTGGCCATTCTAAGCTTCCTTTTTACACAACAAAAAGTGTGATGAATTGCCAAGCCTATAAAAAGGGAGCATGATTTGAGAAGGTAAACATCTTTGGTTTCAACAAACACAAAATTATCTGTCTTCCCTTAAAAAAATAAAAATTTCTGAAAATCTGTATATTAATGATAAATAACACAGATAAGATAACTTTCTCTTGATTGAAATTTACTGTTATGTAGAAGGGTGTAAGATACACTTTAAAATATATATCGTTTTTAAAGTGAAGGTTAAAGTCTGTGTTTAGAGTTGGGCAATGTTTATTAACATATTGGGGGCTGGGAGGGATATGTATCAAGTGTTGCAAATGTGAGCTTTGTTACCATTTCCTCTGGATTTGGATAGTTTAAACATTGTGTGACTCAATGTATTATTTATTTTTATTTATTTGTAGCAGGGTCCCCCCTGGCCCTCCTCACCTGCGCAGAGTAGCAGGTACCCCCGCACCATATCAGGCAGTTGCAGGGCTCCCGGTGACATCAGTGCCAGGGCACTGCCATTTTGCGTGCGTTCGCGCATGCGCGGGAAGTCGTGCATGCGCAGGAAGTCGTGCATGCGCAGTGTAGCCCCAGGAGTACCGGCTGCCATGTTGTGACTGGCGCAGGGTTCACGCATGCACGGGCATATGAGGAGTCACGGCGGCCATTATCTGTAGTGCAGGGCCCCCTAGATGTTGCGCATGTGCAGGAAAGTGGCGCGGCGCCCATTAGTCTAGCGCAGGCGCAGATAGAGAGAGGTAGGTAGCCATTATTAGAGAGGCGCCCATGCGGTCCTCATAGGGAAAATCCCCAGAGTGGACTACAATTCCCAGCAGCCTCTGGAGACTGCACTTTCACCAATATCACATGCAGCCAGATAGCCATTGAGGTTTACAGATTCCCATGCTGCATGTGGATACATTGTTGTGTGCAGAGTCAGGAAGCTGAGAGTTGGAGACATGAGTTAGTTGGAGCTTGGAGAAGGGAGGGGGAGGTAGTGTGTAGGGAGCAAGTGGCTTCTTACACTAGGCCAGGTTACCCCCAGGCCCCAGCTAGGCCCAACTCACCAGTATATGTGTAGCTGCTGTGTAGGGAAGGCCCTAAGGTAGGGACTTTACCCCTTTTAGCAGTAGCTTAGTCAGTGAGACAGATGCTCTGACAAGAGCACGGCGTGCTCTGACAAGGAGGGAGCAGTGTAACAAGTGTGTCTGGGATCAGACCTGCATCACTCAAGATATAAACTGTGTGGTGAGATTATCTGGATTGGGAGAAGACGCCGTTGCTGTGGATTCAGTGTTGGACGTAGACGGGTCCTTTCCTGTTGTTGCTGTACCCGGGCACAGGAGCCCGGGCAGGTATTTCTACAAGTGCACCAACTTTAACCTACATACCGGTTTCCTTACAGGCGCTGATCACTCGTAGTGGGTGGGTTGCTGGACTATTGGGACACTTGGGTATAGTGGTGGGGTTTGTGGCCCAGTGAGGCCAGGTTAAGGGTGACATGGCTGTGTTAATATTATTGATGTGATGTGATGTTATTGTTTTGCCCATATAGTAAACAGTTACATATATACTTCATTGTATGTGTTTCCTATTTGTGGGTCCTGTGTCATGGGTCATTCTATACACCTGGAATCCTTGCACAGGTGGAGGCGCTGTAAGTATACGTTCCAGGATACACCCCAGGCTCCCATTGGTGGAGGTTCAGGCCTCCTGTGAGCCTAACAGGTATTGCAACACACGGGTAACATATGTAGATTTCCACACATGGTCCCTATCTGCGATTATTTGGAATACCCGTTACATATTTATTAAATGTTTTATCAGGAAGTAATACATTGAGAGTTACCTCTCGTTTTCAAGTATGTCCTGGGCACAGAGCTATGATAACAATACACGGTTACATGAAATGAACAGAAGTTATACAGTCAATTCACAGACATTTCTTCGACAGTTAGAGTTGAAATATTAGGTAAACGGGGTAAAAAGCGCCTGTGAGTTTCAGATTAAAATAGAGTTGCTTTAACATTACCAAACATCAGTGAATGGCTCACAATGGATGCTGCCCTTTGGTTGTGCCAAAGGCTGTCCTTCTTCGGGGTGACACAGATCTAAACTGAAGGGATTCAGACTGAATACAGCTGTGGTTTCAAAGTCCTTTGTCCTACTAGGTCATTAAAATTACAATGGGTAAGGTTGGCGAAACACATTTCAATGAGCAAACCCAGATATTAATCCTTAGCATGCTGATTCTGTGCAGAGAGGAGCATCTCTTTTGGAACCCTTTCAGGTGTCCACCTTTGTGGAGACGCAGATTTAGGCTGAAGATGTTCAGTATTAAGGAGCCTTGCTACATTTTCCCTGACTTCACATTTAATAATGCACTTGTACTCCTACTTTATTATTAATCCTCCCAACATACCACTTTTATTGTAAATACTTCAGGGCTGGGGTTCCCTTTGCATTACTGCACCGACACACTTTATTCGAGCAAATACCCAGTATGTACCTGGCAGATACCTGGAATGCGCCGCTACTCACCTCTGACAAGCCCCGTTGCGTTTGCCTTCCCAGCCTGGGTTCATGCCTGGCTGACGGGCGGCTGATCTGTTAAATGATAATGATTAGGATTTAATAGGCTGCAATGCTTCGCGTGTCTACCAGATGGCATAAATTCATGAATTGTAATGCAGTTTATATATATATACTGTGCAGTATTGCAGCCAGCGGGAATAAAATGCTTCAATCCCTGTCTGGAAAATAACCCAATGCACTCGGGCAGAAAACAGTCACAAACCTCAATACACCCAGGTATACCCGAATTCGTGGGACTAGCCGAGCTCGAATAAAGTGTGTCGCCAGTGTATGTTAAAATTTACCTGTTAGCCAAATCCCCATTGTTTGTACTTTATTTAGCCTTGTTTTTTAATTTTGTAAAGCACTGACAGAATAATTTTATAATGAGATATCCAAAAAGTTGTGCCGCTAACAAGTGCAGTTTTTCTCTTTGCGTCAAAGCAAAAATAGCGCTAGTGACAGATTATTTATTATGCTTGCAAGTAATAGCAATAAAGTCACATTAGGGATGATATTTGGAATTTGGAATTTTTTATGTGAAATTTCTGCCTCTGTTCTTTCTCTCCCAAAAAAAAACACCCATATTGTACTGACACCAGTGCACCGAATGAGGGGTCAATGCATAAAACCTGATCTTTGGCATGTTCAGTCATATCCTGGGCCATAACCAGGATCTTTTTTTAATCTGATGATAAGCAAAATCTAAGAGCAAGTATTTGAAATATAGGTCACGAGAGCTATGAAATCTTTCCAATTGTTCAACTTTCTGCCAAGTTATCAGTGTATTGTATCTTTCTCTTAGCTGTTACTTGAATCAGGTTGTATTTCTTGACAAATTATTTTATATATCGGTAAGGTAGATTTCCTCTATGACAGTGCTTAAGGCATACAGCAGGAATATGTGCAATAAATATGAAGGAGGACGTTGAGGGAAATATCAGCAAATCAGTAATACTGTCCCCTCTCAACACACTGTTGCATGACTTCACAATCTCTTCAGCCAGTAGCAATACAGCCAGTAGCAATAGCTCCTCATCAGTACATTTTTGGTTTCTGGTTATTAATTAGATTTTAATACCTGCACAGGCTGAAACTACTCGAGTCCCTGGAGCAGGCACACACTTCTCATTTTTATTGGGGTATTTTTTTCACATTTTACCTTCCTCCTTTTATCAGAAGTTTCTTAAAAAATCTGATTTTTATGGCAAAAGGCTGTGATAACAAAGAAGCTTAAAAATACAGTATAACTTATGTTCCTTATGTGACAGAGGGGGTAGCTTCTCAGTAAAGGTGAAGCCCTGCCCCTCCCTCTGAACCGATGTCGCCCCCAACCCTTTTACCTGCAGCCTATGTCCCCCCTAGTTAGATGCTGAAGAGCTGGTGCTGCTGGGAGCTCTCTCCCTGCTTCTGTAACCGGGTAACTTCCTCCCTTGCCATCCACCTACACCCCTGCCCATTGTATTGTATTGTATTGTATGTCTTTATTTATATAGCGCCATTAATGTACATAGCGCTTCACAGTAGTAATACATGGGGTAATCAAATAAATAACAGATAATATAAATAACAGATCATGGGAATAAGTGCTTTAGACATAAAAGTAACATTTCGGAAGAGGAGTCCCTGCCCCGAGGAGCTTACAGTCTAATTGGTAGGTAGAACGTACAGAGACAGTAGGAGGGAGTACTGGTAAGTGCGTCTGCAGGGGGCCAAGCTTTATGTATCGTGTTCAGAATATCCACAGTTCTATTCATATGCTTCTTTAAGCAAGTGTGTCTTAAGGTGGGTCTTAAAGGTGGATAGAGAGGGTGCTAGTCGGGTACTGAGGGGAAGGGCATTACAGAGGTGTGGGGCAGAAAGTGAGAAAGGTTTAAGGCGGGAGAGGGCTTTAGATACAAAGAGGGTAGAAAGAAGACATCCTTGAGCAGAACGCAAGAGTCGGGGTGGTGCATAGCGAGAAATTAGGGATGAGATGTAAGGAGGGGCAGAAGAGTGTAAAGCTTTAAAAGTGAGGAGAAGAATGGAATGTGAGATGCGGGATTTGATCGGAAGCCAGGAGAGGGTTTTCATGAGGGGAGATGCTGAGACAGATCTAGGAAAGAGTAGAGTGATTCTGGCAGCAGCGTTTAGGATAGATTGTAGGGGAGACAGGTGAGAGGCAGGAAGGCCGGAAAGCAGGAGGTTACAGTAATCAAGACGGGAGAGAATGAGGGCCTGAGTCAGAGTTTTAGCAGTCGAGCAACAGAGGAAAGGGCGTATCTTTGTTATATTGCGGAGGAAAAAGCGACAAGTTTTAGAAATGTTTTGAATGTGAGGGGCGAATGTGAGAGAGGAGTCGAGTGTGACCCCTAGGCAGCGTGCTTTCACTATTGGGTGAATGATCGTAGTTCCAACAGTAATGTGGAAGGAGGTAGTAGGGCCAGGTTTGGGAGGAAGTATGAGGAGCTCTGTTTTAGCCATGTTGAGTTTAAGGTGGCGGAGGGCCATCCAGGATGATATAGCAGAGAGACATTCAGAAACTTTGATTTGTACAGCAGGTGTAAGGACAGGTGTTGAAAAGTATATTTGTGTGTCGTCGGCATAGAGGTGATATTTAAACCCAAAAGATGTTATTAGGTCACCTAGAGAGAGTGTGTACAGAGAAAAGAGAAGAGGTCCCAGGACAGAGCCCTGGGGTACCCCCACAGAGAGATCAATAGAGGAGGAGGAGGTGTTAGCAGAAGAGACACTGAAAGTACGATGGGAGAGGTAGGATGAGATCCAGGATAGAGCTTTGTTCCGAATACCTAGAGTATGGAGAATGTGGAGGAGAAGAGGGTGGTCCACTGTGTCAAATGCTGCAGAGAGGTCGAGTAATATGAGCAGAGTGTATGACCTCTGTCTTTGGCAGCATGGAGGTCGTCAGTTATTTTAGTGAGGGCTGTTTCGGTGGAGTGGGCAGAGTGGAAGCCAGATTGTAGAGGGTCTAGGAGAGAATAGGTGTTGAGAAAATGGAGCAAGCGAGAGAATACAAGACGTTCAAGGAGTTTAGAGGCAAAAGGCAGGAGGGAGACAGGTCGATAGTTAGAAAGACAGGTAGGGTCAAGCTTGTTGTTCTTGAGTAATGGTATGACTGTTGCATGTTTGAAGGAGGATGGAAAGGTTCCAGAGCAGAGGGAGGAGTTAAAAATGTGTGTGAGCGAAGGGATTATAGTAGGAGCAAGAGGTTTTAGGAGATGGGAGGGAATGGGGTCAAGAGGGCAAGTGGTAGAGGGAGAGGAGGCGATCAACAGCGACACATCCTCCTCTGAGACAGTGGAAAAAGAGTCAAGGAAGGCAGGAGGAGAGTTAGGAAGAGGTGTAGGATGGGAGGAAGAAACAGAGGGGATGTTCTGCCGTATGGATTCCACCTTTTCCTTAAAATAGTCAGCAAAGTCCTGAGCGGAGATGGAGGAAGGAGAGGCAGCTGAGGGTGGTTTGAGTAGAGTATCAAAGACAGAGAACAGTCGGCGTGGGTTAAACTTGTGCATGTTGATTAGTGCAGAAAAATAGGCTTGTTTAGCTTGCGAGAGGGCAGAGTTGAAACAGGATAACATAAATTTGTAGTGAAGGAAGTCTGCGAGAGTGTGAGACTTCCTCCAGAGGCGTTCAGAGGAACGAGTGGAGGAACGCAGCATGCGCGTGTGGGAATTTAGCCAGGGTCTAGGGTTAGAAGGGCGAGTGCGGCAGAGAGAAAGCGGGGCATGTAGATCAAGAGACGAGGACAAGGCAGAGTTGTAGTTCCTGACCAGGTTGTCAGGGTCTGTAGCAGAGCTGAGAGAGGAGAGGGTGGAGCTTAAAGTGGACTCAAAGTCAGGTAAGTGAATAGAGCGCAGGTTTCTGCAGAACCGGGGGGTAGATGGAGGTGGCGAAGGGGAGAAGCGAGATAGAGAGAATGAGATGAGGTGATGGTCAGAGAGAGGAAAAGGGGAAATGGAGAAATCAGAGAGAGAAAAGTTTTTAGTGAAAACCAGGTCTAAGTAGTGGCCATCTTTGTGGGTGCTGGCTGCAGTCCACTGTTGAAGGCCAAAAGAAGAGGTTAGAGAAAGAAAGCGGGAAGCCCAAGGGAGAGAGGGGTCATCAATGTGGCAATTGAAGTCCCCAAGGAGAAGAAAAGGAGAGTCTGAGGAGAGAAAGAAAGAGAGCCAGGATTCAAAGTGAGAGAGAAAGGCAGAAGGGGAATGAGTAGAGGTAGGTGGGCGATAGATGACCGCCACATGGACCGGGAGAGGAGAGAAGATCTGGACAGTGTGAGCCTCAAAGGAGGGAAAAGCAAGAGAGGGGGGAATAGGAAGGGTTCGGTAACGGCAGAGAGAAGAGAGCAGGAGCCCCACGCCTCCACCCCTGCCATCAGGGCGCGGAGTGTGGGAGAAGGAAAGGCCACCGTAGGAGAGGGCAGCTTCCAGTGCAGAGTCAGACTGAGTGAGCCAGGTCTCAGTTATAGCAAAGAGAAGCAGGGAGTGAGAGAGAAAGAAGTCATGCACAGAGAGGAACTTGTTAGAAAGGGAGCAAGCATTCCAAAGGGCACAGGAGAAAGGGAGAGAGGAGGGAGGGTGGCAGGGGATGGATATGAGGTTGGAGGGGTTAACACCAGAAGGAGTAGAGATTGCATTTGGCAGGCGAGGACGAGAGCAAGTAGAAATAAGGCAGGGACCAGGATTGGGAGAGATATCCCCAGAAGCAAGGAGGAGAAGCATGGATAGGAAGTGGATGTGTGAGGATGATTTGTAGGGGTGTGTTTTAGTGTAGGGGATATAGGTGTGTGGTGTCAGAGGACGCAGGTAAGAGAGGAGTTCGTGTGAGCTGAGAAGTGGAGAAGGAAGGAGAGATGGAGATATATGAATAGAGTTAGAGACATACTGAGGCTGGTAAAAAGAAATGCATAATTTGAAAAGAAGTGAAGTCACAGAAAATATAAATGGTAAAGGCAGCATCACAGCAGTAATGATGCAGTCTGGTATTGATGATATCCTCCTTTCCAGCGTTGTTAAAATGCAGGAATCAGGGCCAGATGGGGTGTCCACTTCTTCCTCACTTCTTTTGAACTTCCTTTTAAACTTCAGTTGTTCAGTCGTCTTGCCACTTATTTTAAATGTGATATCCTGGGAGCCCTTTTGTATGGGGTTGGTGCCACTTTATTAGTGGCTGCCCCATGCTGTCATTTATCAGGGAAGTTTTTTGTTTTATCTGCCCTATCTGGCAGGTTTGTGTGTCCTTGCATTTCTCAGTCGTGTGTGTAGGCTCCTTTCCCACCTTGAGAAAGCTCCCTTTTAAAAAAAAAATACAGCCCCTTGAATGGTTGCCAGCTAGGTCCCACCGAGGTGCCTATGGATCAAACAGGAGCAGGCTTTAAACACCCCCTCTTGATTGGCCCAAAACCTTGGCTATGGGCTCCCTGATTGGCCATTCAAATCCCAATGCATTTTAATAGGGAAATTAAGATTGAAGTGTCCCTTTCTGACAATTTACCAGTAGACTTGGGCTGGGGACAACTTATCATTGTGCAAGCCTCTCCTTGAAGCATCCTGAATCCCTGGATCTGAAACTGCCTTATCCCTGTAACTATGATGTTCACCAATAATCTTTCCGACCCAGGCAGACCTATAACCTCTGCCATGGAGGAACAGTTCTATTCACTATCTCAATGTTAACTCACGTGGTTTGTGATGCAATATTATTTAATTGCAGCGTTTTTGTAAGTATTTTGTTTGGTGTGCTTTCTTGGTGCCCTGTGATCCATGGGTTGGAAGAGGTCTCATTGCCCTTAGAAACTACTGGTTTGTATTTGAGTGGCTGGGGCTCCTCCTTATAGTCTTGTGTTTATTGTAAAGGTTGAGAGTTACCTAATGAAAAGTAGCTCAACTCTAAAAGGTAGTTCCTCCTAGTCGTCCTGATTTCTGACATGCTACCATCCTACTAGGTTCAGACTAGGATTTGTATTAGTTTAGGCACATTTTGCAATAGCCTGTGTTGAATTTACTTGCACTCAGTAGGACCAAGGCGATATAATTTCTAGCAAAGTCTTGGAAAAAGCATGTGCTTGTAACCATCTTTTCTTAGGTACTAGAGGTCTCACATTTCATCACCTTTAATTGAAAAAAAAATTAACTAGTAGGAGCACAATTGTTTTTAAAATTGATTACATTTTAGCAAGGTATGTCACCCATATTTTTCAGAACTGTAAAAGTCTGGGAATTAAGACTGTTTTGATCTGCTAGCAAATGGTAACATACTTGACTTTCAAGAGGTTATGGCCAAATTTGAAATACAACCATCTGAACTATTCAACTATTTTCAGATCAGAAATATTGTGATGCAGGTTTTCAGCTTCCCATACATTATTAAGGGATACGATATTGCAAAACCCATGTAAAAGTATACGATACCATAAGGGCCTTGTAAGAGACTTGTTCAGAGGTACGCAATGGAGACTATTTAAAGTGAAACTAAAATTAGGCGTTATTGCGCCTGTCCCTTTAACACAGCAAAACATATGAAAATAAGCCAAACAAAAACCTGCTCCATTTTGGAGAATATCTACACATGTAGTCCAGCCCTCTCTAACTGGGTGGTTAGCTATTTACCAGCCCCAAATATTTAAACATATATACAGATATATAACTGTCCCATAAGAAAGTCTTATCTGTTTCTTGTAGCTGTAGGGGAAGCCTCTCTGCTCTTGTGGGTGAGCACCTCTGTGTGCTAAGGCAATGTCTGTTCTGGTAGTCTGCTCCCCTTTGTCTTACTATCAGCCTGCAGTTTATTTGCAGTTCAAGACATCTGTCCTTCCTTGGTTCAGTCCCCCAATTCTGAGACTCAGGAATCCACCTTCCTGTCTCAGAACAGGCTTTTTCTGACAGAGTTCTAATTAGGCAAATGGGGTTGGTCGATTGCAGGTGTGCAATTAACCAGCACACTGCTGGATTAGAGGCAAGTTTCTTAACAGGTATAAATCCCTGTTACAGGCCTGATATCAAAGTAATGGCTGAAACTTGTTCCATATGGAGATTTTAAAGCTCATAGAAATATATCAATATGAGAGGAAGACCCCAGATGGAAATTCAGCATGTGGATTTGGAGAACATATGAGTGTTTGTAGCCAAAATTTTGTTTGTACTTAACACCTAAGAAATTGAGTACCATAAATGAAGGGGCCTCACATAAATGCTCGTGAAAAAAGTGTGGTCAGGTAGGAGATATGTTCCACATACAGTATAGAGGTTTTGCTCAAAAGTTATTGGATTCTTGGTTATTATTCAAAATCTGCAAAATCAGTGCTTGAAAGAATTAATTTAGATCTGACACCCATCCTACTAGCTAAACCCTTCAAAGATTTGAGCCCACATTTAAATAAACCTGGTTCACACATATTTACAGCAGTGCGATACTCCATTGCTGCGGCATGAAAAAAACAGAATACTCCATCCTTTGGCTTGATCACCCAAGAGATCAACAAAATAATGCTGAAGAAAAGACACTGCTTTCCTAAGACACTATTAAATCTTTCAATAAAATTTGAGACCCATGGATTAGCACTTAACCCTTTGGTATCCATTTCTGGCTTTTCTGTTATCCTGAGCAGGTGGTCTCCTATGCGGACCTCTGGGTCTACTTACACCTTATTGCTATAACTTACATTACTGTATAACCATCTTATCTTAATATTCAAATAAAATATGCTCTGTTATTTGGTTAACTAAAGCTAAGCCATGATTTAAACCATACTGTATATGTACCTATGTCATTCTGCTGTGTCATATGTTGTTGACAGAATATTTATTTTTAAAATAAAACATTCAATACATTTTGTTACAAAAAAATGTATAGCATTTTTTAACTACTTTTTATAATGAAATATATATTCATTTAATTCAAATTGATGTTTAAAAGCAAAACAACATTCACTTCTCAAAATATTGTCTATGAGCCTTTTGAATTTTGGAAGCCCTTCTCTTGCAATTAGAGGCAATAAGCAAGGTATCTAATTGTTTCATATCTTTAAGTAATGGAAAAAAAAGTTATTGTTCTGGTACATGAAATTATTTTCAGGGCGTGAAAATAGTTACTCAAAGTGTATAAGAATATCTAGAGGTGCAGTACTAGTCGTGACTGATCCTACTTAAAAAATCTCTCTGTAAATAGTTGATTAAAAAGTGAATCTAAAAAAATCAACCCAACTAATATAACAATACTAATAATTGCCAAAAAGGCATAAACCTAAAAATAGAACAGAATTGTCACAATTTAATAGTGAACATAAATGTCAAGTGAAAGAGTATTGAGAAATCAATCAAAGGATATCATATCCAGAGCCCACTGACTCACAGACTTGCTTCTGAGTAATTACGCACACAGCTGATCCCAGGTAGCTCAATACAGAGTACATGTATATAGATAGTGAAGAGAAAAGTGCAGGGAACGCAATATTGTATTAAATGTGACCGAAAAAGGTTAAAAACATAGAAATCAGTAATGCCCTTAATGGAAGAAAATTATTTAAGACAATATCACCACAAACAGAGGACACAGCATTGATCCATATCTATCCGGTGTGCGTCTTAACAGGCGTGTCCATCTGTGGTGTTCTATGCAGCACGGAAAGTGTTCAAACCGTCCAATGGGAAAGTTGGATACTACAGCCCAGGGGTCGTCCGTGCTCCATGCCTCTCACGGTGAAGTGGCCGGCCTCTCAGGTGCTCGGCTTGGATTGACTCCTGTCCATATCACATTTTAGAATTTTAATCGCTCTCAAAATATATAAATTCAAAATTAATAAAAAATTATATATTAATTCTAGTATCAAGGTTTAGGGAAACACCTCTAACAAACATAAAAAATATATGAGAATAGATACTGTCTGTCTAGACTATTTGCACAGCATACACAGAAAAATATAATGATACAATCACAATGAAGAAGTGAATTAGAAGGAGATAATCTCATTTAAACAGGGAAAATGAACAATATGTAAGAGACCCAAATAGTCAAGATAAACATGTACAGTGATGATGAATAGTACCTATATTAATAGATTAATTGAGAGATACTAATCTCGTATGAAGGGAATTAAGTCAATATCCTTATTAAAACCAAGGGGTACCATACTCTGCATCTGAGAGATCCAAAAAGTCTCTCTCTTAGATAGTTGACTCAATGTATCTCCCCATCTAATGCCTATGATCACATGTTCAATAGTTTTAGCCTTTAATCCCATGGTATTGCATTTATGAGGTTTAGATGTGGAGAGACAAATTATGCAGAAGAAATCCAGCTTTTATATTCCTAATATGTTCCTGCAGTCTAGCTTTAAATGCTCTCTTAATCCTGCCTATATAATGGGTGCCACAAGGATACTCCAACATATAGACCACATACAGTGTTGTGAAAAGGAAAGTACACCCTCTTTGAATGCTATGGTTTTACATATCAGGACATAATAACAATCATCTGTTCCTTAGCAGGTCTTAAAATTAGGTAAATACAACCTCAGATGAACAACAACACATGACATATTACACGTGTAATGATTTATTTAACAAAAATAAAGCCAAAATGGAGAAGCTATGTGTGAAAAACTAAGTATACCCTTACTGCTTCCATGGAAATTAAAATGCTAAGTAGCAGACCGGTGTTGCTAATCAAATGCCCTTGATAAATTGATCATCAGCAAGTGTGACCATCTCTAAAAAAGCCAAAGTTTTAACAGTTTGCTTGTCTGGAGCATTCAGGTGTGTGTTAACAAATTGCCAAGGAGGAAAGACATCAGCAATGATCTTAGAGAAGCAATTGTTGCTGCCCATCAATCTGGTAAGGGTTATAAAGCCATTTCCAAACAATTTAAAGTCCATCATTCTACAGTGAGAAAGATTATTCAAAGGTGGAAAACATTCAAGACAATTGCCAATCTTCCCAGGAGTGGACATCCCAGCAAATTCACCCTAAGGTCAGACCATGCAATGCTCAGAGAAATTGCAAAAAAACCAAAGACCTACATCTCAGACTCTACAGGCCTCAGTATGTTAAATGTTACAGTTTATGACAGTACAATTAGAAAAAGACTGAATGAGAGGCGGAGTCTGGGAGCTGTGGTGCATGGATGCTTGATAGCTGAGCTCCAGCCCGTCAGTGCAAACAATTAACTAAATATCGGCATTTTTGGCACGCAATTTACAAAAAGGCACCCTCAAGTTTCTGAACAGCGGGGGATGCCGCTGACCACAAGAAGGGGCAGAAAAGTCACTTCAGTAGCAAGCTACTTCCATAAAACCCCTTGCAAGTCCCCTGCAGCAATGGCGACGGGTGGGAAAAGCAAGGAGAGCAGGAACAAGGACAGACCTCCCCCCAAATGCCCAACGACGAGACGGACACGGACACAGAACCGGCGGCTAACAGACCACCCTCAGGCACTGGAGACCAGGAGTGGGCCAGGGTTAAGGACATAAAAGAATTATGTGGGGAGATGAGGACATTTTTTAAGTCTGAACTATGGGCCCTGCGCAAAGACCTGGACGCCCTGGGAGAACGGACCAACACACTGGAGGTAAAATCAGACGAAACTATATCAGCCCTGCAGCAAACTAAAGCTGAGGTCATCTCCCTGTCGGCCCAGGTGGGGGAGATGGGGGACAAGTTGGAAGACTCCGACAACAGGAACAGGAGAAACAACCTCGTATCAGGGGGCTGCCGGAAGCTGTAACAGACCCAGATGACTTCATCACACGCTGGGTTGAACACCTAATCCCAGACGGATCTGAAACAGATAGACACCTGGATAGGCTCCTGCCCCCCAACAAGGGGACCCCCCCAGAGACAATATTGTCCATTTCCATTTTTTAAAACTAAGGAAACCATATCCCAAAAGACCAGGAACCAAAAATATACTGAATTTGACGAGGTCCAGTTCCAAGTATTTCAAGATTTAGCCCCAGCTTCGTTGGCCAGGAGGAGGAATTTATGGCCGGTCACAAAAGCGCAGTGAGACAACACCATAAAGTATCGCTGGCTGTTCCTCTTCGCTCTGCTTGTGATAAAAAATGGCACCCCACATACCTTAAGAAGACCAGAGGATGGTGATGCTTTTTGGCGCAGGTTGGGCCTTGAGCGGTCTTCGGGGTCCCCTGGGTTCTCCCCATGTGTTTTCCCAAGGGGGGGAGGCTCAGGTGTTCTCCTGAAGAAGGGCTGGTTCCGTGGCCGCCCCCCACCAAAGCTAAAAGATAAAGACTAATCCACGGCAGCCAAACCTGTAACATACCCCGATGGCCAAAAAAGACACTCCTGGGAAGCTGAGCTACCCCAGACTCGCCTAGAGATTACATCACTACTGTCCCGATCGGAAGGCCCAGAACGCAGACGAGCCGCCGGAAGGCGTCGTCATGGACATACCTGGCGATCCATCGCAGATTTTGGAATGGCGGCCATCTTCCCTCCTTCTTCCTTCTGGGCTGAGCGGGAACCTTCAAGGAGTGGCGCGGACCCGATGGCCACGCCTCTGACACAACCGACTGCCACCTCCAAGATGGCGGCCACCCCCTTCTTCCGGCCCCGCCCCCTCTGCTTCCGGCATCCAGCATTGGCACGGGCTGGCGCGGGCACGGACGGGATGTGCCTGGCAATCTGCCGCGGATTCTGGAGGGGCAGCCATCTTCCCTCCTGGGCTGAGCGGGTGCCCCCGAGAAGAGGCGTGGGCCCGCTGGCCACGCTTCCGACAGCCACCTCCAAGATGGCGGCCTCCCCTCTTCCGGTCCCGCCCCCTCTGCTTCCTGCATTGGCACGGGCGGACACGCGCATGCGCACGAGGTCACGGACGGACGGCGCTCGAGGGGGGGTAGAGAGTCAAGAAGGCAGGAGGGGGGGGAAGAGAGAGACAAGAAGACAGGAGGGGGGGAGAGAGAGACAAGAAGGCAGGAGGGGGGGGGGAGAGACAAGAAGGCAGGAGGGGGAGGAGAGAAAGACAAGAAGGAGGGGAGGGGGGAGAGAGACAAGAAGGAGGGGAGGGTGAGAGAGACAAGAAGGAGGGGAGGGGGAGGAGAGACAAGAATGAGGGGAGGGGGAGAGAGACAAGAAGGCAGGAGGGGGGGAGAGACAGACAAGAAGACTGGAGGGGGGAGAGAGACAAGAAGGCAGATGGGGGGGAGAGAGAGACAAGAAAGCAGGAGGGGGGAGAGAGACAAGAACGCAGGAGGGGGGGTAGAGAGACAAGAACGCAGGAGGGGGGAGAGACAAGAAGACAGGAGGAGGGGGGATAGACAAGAAGGCAGGAGGGGGGAGAGACAAGAAGGCTGGAGGGGGGGGGAGAGACAAGAAGGCAGGAGGGGGGAGAGACAAGAAAGCAGGAGGGGGGAGACAAGAAGGGAGGGGGGGAGACAAGAAGGGAGGGGGGAGGGAGAAGGGGAGGGGAAGACAAGAAGGGAGGGGGGGAGAGACAAGAAGGCAGGGGGGGAGACAAAAGGGCTGCAGATTACAATCAAATCAGACCGAGAGGTTTAGGGGACGGATACCAGGCAGAGTTCAGGTTAGCCACAGGTCAGGATGTAGGGGGAAAAGTGCAAAACATACTGGACACCTAACAAGCTCCTATTGAACCCCCAAAATAACCACAACATATATATAAGCATATGAGTGTCACAGAGGAGTGCTACTGAGCATGGCAATATATATTTAAAACCAGAGACAGAACATAAAACACAGACAGAGCTCAGTGCACGTCCAGTGAAACTCATACACGGTACAGTGCCTAAATATATATGTATAAATATCTATTAAATAAAATGGTCTTTTAGTTTAACATTTTGGCCAAATTGTTGTAAGCCCCTGAGCCACTGTACGGCAGACCACATACTTCAGGGGTCCCTAACACTAATATAAATTCTTAATAACCTGTGCATTACCAGGAAGAATGATTTATAATAAATCTGTCAATATTAGTTGCAAAGTTCTAAGGGGCCTATGCAGAAAGGGCCAAAAAATTGCATTCGCCAGGGTTTCAAATCGCCAGGTTTTTGGCGTGTTAACCTCGCTGTATGCAGGGAGGGCCGTATCCCTGGCGAATTAATGCGCCACCACCATTTGATAAAATGACGAGTAACCGGTGGCGAGACGGCTGCCTGGCGAGAAGCTGCCAAGAAACCGTCCCCTGGCGAGATGTGTTTGCAGCAGAGAGAGATCCGCTGCTCTCTCTGCTCAAACATCGGCACATAAAAAATGATTGAAAAAACATTTTTATTGATAGTGTACATGTGCAGGGGTTCTCAGAAGCTGAACTGCATTGGTTTCAGGTCGGGGGACCCCCTGCTTCCCGAGATACAGGCCCCTTTATGGGGTGCCGGTATCCCTCTGCATTTAAAGGTCCCGATCACGTGACCGCGGCATGTAAACCAAGCAGAGGGATACCGGCACCCCATAAAGGGGCCTGTATCTCGGGAAGCAGGGGGTCCCCAGACCTAAAACTAAAGCGTTTCAGCTCCGGAGACCCTCTGCACATCTACAGTATAAATAAAACACACATATCAATAAACACTCGTTCCTTACCTTTGCGGCTATGTGCTACGTTAACGAAGCAGCATGAATGTATTTTTAATAATATTGTACAGTGAGCAGGGGGTCTCTGAGCCACAAATCAAAGCTCAGGGGACCCCCTGATCGTGCACAATATTATTAAAATACAGAAATGCTGCCTCATTACCATAGCGTATAGCCGCTAAGGCATTGAAGGGTTAAGGCAGAATAGCATGTTTATTTGGGACAATTGCCCCCAATAAACATGGCAATAAACAACATACACCCCCTGTGTATTTAAAATACAAAAACAAGAATAAAGACATAAAATACATATAGCACTTACCCATTACCGGTTGCCACGATGAAGGCCATCCTCCTCTTCATCCTGCCCATGCCCCCTCCGCTGCTGCAAAACAGACACAAGAATGAAACATCCAAAGTAATGTCCCCTAGCCTCTTAATCACCATAGCGGTTATTAACCGCTACAGTCATTAAGGGGTTAACCAACCCTCACCCACCACTCGGGACGCCTACATACCCTCCCACACTAACCCCCCACCCCGTGAGGCCTAACCACCCTCACCCACTACCCACAAGGGAGGCCTACCCACATACCGTTTGGGAACACCCCCCCCCCTCACCCCCAGTACCCACAATAAAAACAATACAGTGACCCACAATAAACATCATTATATTTAATAAATACATTACCCACCTCCTGTGTCCCCCCATAAATAAAAGATTTTTCTTTTTACATACATGGTTCATAATGCAGCCCCACGCGATTCCCCGGTGGGCTGGCGGGGCACCTGACAGACCTACAGGGTACCAGCAGCCCTTTTCAAACAGGTTCTGGAGGCCTGCTGGTGGGTCCCGCCAGCACCATGGCCCCCAAGTTGTCTCCTTGGGTCACCGTGTTCCACAATTGGGTTCCCACGGTAGGCCTAAGGATGTCTGGGAGCCCTGGGTCAGACCCACAGGTGTCTGCAGGGCTTTGGGTAGTTCCCACGGGGGTCTGGGGAACTCACGGGTGCTCACTACGGGTCCGCGGTACCCCTACAGAAGTGGGACCACACATCTTCATCCCTGCACCTACGGGTCGGCGGTGCCCCCACAGATGTGAGGCCACTGCTTCATCCCCGCAGACTACGGGTCCACGGTGCCCCCACAGATGTGAGGCCACCGCTTCATCCCTGCATGTGTCACCCGTGGAACCGCCAGCCTGATACCCGTGATATACCCGAGGAGACCCACAGGTGGTCTCCAGAGGTCTCACGCGGAACCACGGAACAAACCCTGAATGTAAAAAAAATAAACCTGGCCTATACATTCAATACATTCCCTCCCCCCCCCCCAACACCTACAGTACAATAATGTGCAAAATAGCTATTATCCAGATAGGGATAATAGATTATTTGGCCATTATTAAAAACATTAACTAGCATATTCAAATAAATTAAGTACTACTGACCTTATCAACAAGAAGTCTCATTCGCCAGCAACATCCTTGTCTTGCCCACAAAAAACATAGCCAATACAATGCCAATACATTGCAATTACATTGAGATATCAATGAACCCTTTAAATACCATATCGGATAATAACTGTAAAGGTAATTAAGGGGTTAAGCCACACTGGCCCGATACCCACCCTTCACCCATGAATTTGTACATTGGCTTCATCATGCAAATATATATGATGAAGCCAATGTACAATGTATATATATATATACACAGAGAGAGAGATATATATATACACACATGATACACACACATGATGAACCAATATACAAATAAATGTAGAAGGGTTATCAAAAACATGCAGTACTCAAAATAACAGTTCTCCATTAATGCACACTACAATACAAGTAATTTCCTGTCATAATCCTAACTGATATTACAATCAAAAAGATAAAATGCCAATCAAAAACCTCTAATCACAATCAACACATTGCATTAACATTGAATATATGATGCATACAATCTATGCACCATATACATTCTGCTAATGAATGTTAACAATAACATTTCAATCCAAATACAGATAACTCCAAACAAATATACTAATGTAACCATTCCGGTAAACATAAATCAATAACCATTCAATAATGACATCCCTAAACAATTAACATTGCATCCCTAAACAATTTACATTCAATCCCTAACAATTAAACAATTAACTAATTCAAACCTGCAACTCAGCAATGTACACTACCGACACGCTTTATTGCGCATCGGCCAGATCCGCAAGCCGGGAGATTTCCCGGCTTGCTAATGGCCGCCCCTCGGCGTGCCGCGCTTCATAGACGCGCGGTCACGCGTCTTCGGGAGCCTGCGCCCCCCGCACGCGCGTCCAGGGCTCCCCGAGGGAGCCCTGGTGTCCCGCGATGTGGGGGACGGCGGCAGGGGGTTCCGGGGGACCCGGCGGACCCGGCAGCGGTAGGGAGAGCGCCCCGATCGGAGGGCGCTCTTCCGCTGCTTCGGCGCGCGCCCGTCACCCTCGGGCGCGCGCCAGGCTACTGCTGCGACCAAGAACGGGCAAATGCACGAATAAACTTGGCCGCAGCAGTAGGCTGTGAAAATATATAAGTACCAAGAAGCATAAAAAATTAACAACAAAGGCTACCCTTGACCTCTAAAACAACATACAATAGCAACGATTACATCTATCTA
Organism: Ascaphus truei; assembly: GCF_040206685.1. NCBI lineage: Eukaryota > Metazoa > Chordata > Amphibia > Anura > Ascaphidae > Ascaphus > Ascaphus truei. The sequence continues at coordinate 26,311,165 of NC_134483.1, forward strand.
ATTTTAAAAGACTTTAAACACAAATTTAAGCATACATGCATAGTCAAAATAATTAAAAACACAGCAAATCAAGCTTTAAAACACTATCATTTCTTACCCTGTATGTATATATCTCTCTAGACATACATACATACATACAGTGGATAGAAATGCTAGTTAATGTTTTTTATTAATGGCCAAATAATCTATTATCCCTATCTGGATAATAGTTATTTTGGACATTATTACTGTAGGTGTTGGGGGGGGGTGTTCCCGAACGGTATGTGGGTAGGCCTCCATTGTGAGTAGTGGGTGAGGGTGGTTAAGCCTCGCGGGCTGGGGGGTTACTGTGGGAGAGTATGTAGGCGTCCCGAGTGGTGAGTGAGGGTTGGTTAACCCCTTAATGACTGTAGCGTTTAATAACCGCTATGGTGATTAAGGGGTTAGGGGACATTACTTTGGATGTTTTCATTGTTGTGTGTGTTTTGCAGCAGCGGAGGGGCCATGGCCAGGATGAAGATGAGGATGGCCTTCATCGTTGCAGCCGGACATGGGTGAGTACTATATGTATTTAATGTATTTATTGCTGTTAATGTATTTAAAATGGGCACATTCACTATTATCAATTTGTGGATAATAGTAATTGTGGCCATAACTATACTTCTATGTGTTAAGGGGGGGGTTATTTCTTTAAAAGTATGTATGTGTTTATTCATTAATTTGGGGGGGGCACATAATTGGTACTGCAGGCCTGCGGGTAACGCCCGAGGGCCCCCGCCGGTCTACAGTATCATTGATGTGCATATATGTGTATGTTAGGGATTATAGGTGTTGTTGTTATATATATATATATATATATATATATATATATATATATATATATATATATATATATATATATATATATATATTTATATATATTTATTTATTTATTCTTTTACATGTATGTATGTATGTATGTATATATGTATGTATGTATGTATGTCTTTATTTGTATAGCGCCATAAAATGTACATAGCGCTTCACAGTAGTAATACATGTCATATAAATAGCAAATATAAATAACACATCATGGGAATAAGTGCTTCAGACATACTGTAAAAGTAACATTAAGGAAGGAGTCCCTGCTCCGAGGAGCTTACAATCTAATTGGTAGGTAGGGAGAACGTACAGAGACAGTAGGAGGGAATAATAGTAAGTGCGTCTGCAGGAGGCCAAGCTTTGTGTCATGTGTCCATGATTATCCAGTGCTACTCATATGCTTCTTTAAGCAGATGTGTCTTAAGGTGGGCCTTAAAGGTGGATAGCGAGGGGGCTAGTCGGGTATTGAGGGGAAGAGCATTCCAGAGGTGTGGGGCAGAAAGTGAGAAAGGTTTAAGGCGGGAGAGAGCTTTAGATACAAAGGGGGTAGAAAGAAGACATCCTTGAGAAGAACGCAAGAGTCGTGATGGTGCATAGCGAGAAATTAGGGCTGAGATGTAATGAGGGGCAGAAGAATGTAAAGCTTTAAAAGTGAGCAGTAGAATTGAGTGTGAGATACGCGATTTAATCGGAAGCCAGGAGAGTGATTTCAGCAGGGGAGACGCTGAGACAGATTTAGGAAAGAGTAGAGTGATTCTGGCAGCAGTGTTTAGGATAGATTGTAGGGGAGACAGGTGAGAGGTAGGAAGGCCGGACAGCAGGAAGTTGCAGTAATCGAGACGTGAGAGAATGAGGGCCTGAGTCAGAGTTTTAGCAGTTGAGTAACAGAGGAAAGGGCGTATCTTTGTGATATTGCGGAGGAAAAAGCGACAAGTTTTAGAAACGTTTTGAATATGAGAGGAGAATGAGAGAGAGGAATCAAGTGTGACCCCTAGGCAGCGTGCTTGGGCTACTGGGTGAATGATCGTATTTCCAATAGCAATGTGGAAGGATGTAGTAGGGCCAGGTTTGGGAGGTAGTATAAGGAGCTCTGTTTTTGCCATGTTAAGTTTCAGTCGGCGGATGGCCATCCAGGATGATATTCCAGAGAGGCATTCAGAAACGTTGGTCTGTATAGCAGGTGTAAGGTCAGGGGTTGAAAGGTAAATTTGTGTGTCGTCAGCATAGAGGTGATATTTAAACCCAAAAGATGTGATTAGGTCACCTAGAGAGAGTGTGTAGAGAGAAAAGAGAAGGGGTCCCAGGACAGAGCCCTGGGGTACCCCCACAGAGAGATCAATAGAGGAGGAGGAGGTGTTAGCAAAAGAGACACTGAAGGTACGATGGGAGAGGTAAGAGGAGATCCAGGATAAAGCTTTGTTCCGAATACCAAGAGTATGGAGAATGTGAAGGAGAAGAGGGTGGTCCACGGTGTCGAATGCTGCAGAGAGGTCGAGTAATATGAGCAGAGTGTAATGACCTCTGTCTTTGGCAGCGTGGAGGTCGTCAGTTATTTTAGTGAGGGCTGTTTCAGTAGAGTGAGCAGTGCGGAAGCCAGATTGTAGAGGGTCTAGTACAGAATAGGTGTTGAGAAAGTGTAGCAATCGAGAGAATACAAGACGTTCAAGGAGTTTGGAGGCAAAAGGCAGGAGGGAGACAGGTCGATAGTTAGAAGGACAGGTAGGGTCAAGCTTGCTGTTTTTGAGTAATGGTATAACGGTTGCATGCTTGAAGGAGGATGGAAAGGTGCCAGAGTAGAGGGAAGAGTTAAAGATCTGTGTGAGCATAGGGATTATAGAAGGAGCAAGAGGTTTTAGGAGATGGGAGGGAATGGGGTCAAGTGGGCAAGTGGTAGAGGGCGAAGAGGAGATCAGCAGTGATACATCCTCCTCCGAGATAGCAGGAAAAGAGTCAAGAAAGACAGGAGGAGAGTTGGGAAGCATTGTGGGATGGGAGGAGGCAACAGATGGGATGTTCTGCCGTATGGACTCCACCTTTTTCTTAAAAAAGTCAGCAAAGTCCTGAGGTGAGATGGATGAAGAAGAGGAGGCAGCTGAGGGTGGTCTGAGTAGAGAGTCAAAGACAGAAAAGAGACGGCGTGGGTTAGACTTGTGTGTGTTGATTAGTGATGAAAAGTAGGTTTGTTGAGCCTGAAAGAGGGCAGAGTTGAAACAGGATAGCATAAATTTGTAGTGAATGAAGTCTGCGAGCGTATGAGATTTCCTCCAGAGGCGTTCAGAGGAACGAGTGGAGGAACGCAGCATGCGTGTGTGGGAGTTTAGCCAGGGTCTGGGGTTAGAAGGGCGAGGACGGCAGAGAGAAAGTGGGGCATGAAGATCAAGAGAGGAAGATAAGGCAGAGTTGTAGTTCCTGACCAGGTTGTCAGGGTCTGAAGCAGAACTGAGAGAGGAGAGGGAGGAGCGTAAAGTGGAATCAAGAGCTGGTAGGTTAATAGAGCGCAGGTTTCTGCAAAAACGAGGGCGAGATGGAGATGGAGATGGAGAGAAGCGAGAGAGAGAAAATGAGATGAGGTGATGGTCAGAGAGAGGAAAAGGGGAAATGGAGAAGTCGGAGAGAGAGAAGTTTTTAGTGAAAACCAGGTCTAAGTAGTGGCCATCCTTGTGGGTGCTGGCTGCAGTCCACTGTTGAAGGCCAAAAGAAGAGGTTAGAGAAAGAAAGCGGGAAGCCCAAGGGAGAGAGGGGTCATCAATGTGGCAATTGAAGTCCCCAAGGAGAAGAACAGGGGAGTCTGAGGAGAGAAAGAAAGAGAGCCAGGATTCAAAGTGAGAGAGAAAGGCAGAAGGGGGATGAGTAGAGGAAGGTGGGCGATAGATGACCGCCACATGGACCGGGAGAGGAGAGAAGATCTGGACTGTGTGAGCCTCGAAGGAGGGAAAAGCAAGAGAGGGGGGAGTAGAAACTGTTCTGTAACGGCAGAGAGAGGAGAGCAGGAGCCCCACGCCTCCACCCCTGCCATCAGGGCGTGGAGTGTGGGAGAAGGAAAGGCCACCGTAGGAGAGGGCAGCTTCCAGAGCAGAGTCAGACTGAGTGAGCCAGGTCTCAGTTATAGCAAAGAGAAGCAGGGAGTGAGAGAGAAAGAAGTCATGCACAGAGAGGAACTTGTTAGAGAGGGAGCGAGCATTCCAAAGTGCACAGGAGAAAGGGAGAGAGGAGGGAGGGTGGCAGGGGATGGGTATGAGGTTAGAGGGGTTGACACCAGAAGGAGTAGAAGTTGCATGTGGAAGGCGAGGACGAGAGCAAGTAGAAATATTTATTTAGTGTGGGGCTGCTGTGTGTGATTATTTTTCATTGTGGGTAGTAGGGGTGGGTGAAGGGGGTATTAGCCCCAACGGTGGTTGTTTAGGGCTTGCGGGGGGGGGGGGTTGCAGGAGGGGTTAACCCCTTCATGACCGTAGCGGTATTAACTGCTACGGTCCTGAAGGGGATAAGTGCACCCGCAACCCCCCCGCAAGCCCTAAACTCACACCAAGGGCCAAATACCCCCTTCACCCACACCCGCTACCCACAATAAAGCTGGCACTGTGGGTTAACCCCTTCATTGCCTTAGCGGTTACCCGCTAAGGTAATGAAGTGGCCTGTACATGCATTTTTCCTGCCTCGGATGCATGCCGGGGGCCTTCGGTGATGATATTCCTGGTTATCAGCTCTGGAGCTCCCTGGCATCAATCCGAGCCAGGAAAAGGGATGATTTTTTTTATGGTCCCTCTCGCCGCTCAGCTCCAGCTTCTTGCCAACTTTTGTTGGCGGAGCTATTTGGAGAACATCTCTCCATTTTAATGGCGCGATCAGCGGCGAGATGGTTATTGGGGCTTCCTGCATACGGCCCTTTTTAAAACTGGCGAGATATTGCTTCTCGCCACCCGCGCGGCGAGTTTTTAAAACAAAAAAAAATTGGCGCTTTTTACTCATCTCGCCAGTTTCTCGCCATTTACTAAATTGTACTAAATCTAACATAATTGTGCGTTAAAATAAATTGGACACATGTCAGAATAAATTCCCTTTGAATAATAGAAATATCTTTGTCATTTTGCAGATAAAATTCTACCGTTTGTAATCCAGATGTGTGTAGAATATTGGAATATAAGGACTCCATATCACATGTAACCCAATAAAAACCAGTATCCACTCTAAATCCTATATTAGATTCAACACATGAGTGGTGTCTTTGATTTGTGACACTAGTGTAGCTACATGCTTCTGGAGAAAAGTATCCAAATATTTCGATAAATTAGCGGTTAGGGAATTGAATCCAGAAATTATGGGTCGACCTGGGGGTATTTTAATGTCCTTGTGAATTTTAGGAAGATGATAAAAGTGAGGTATCTTTATATACTGTATATATATTTCTAGTTTAGCAATATTTTCTATGTATATACATAACAATTTTTAAATGTTCATTCCGTAATATTATGTATAATATGATTTATGCTATCCATGTAAGGTTTAAGGTTAAGTAGCTTTATGTTTATAATAGAGAAGGATCCAAATTGGAAGTCACGGTGCACAGCCAGATACTGGTGAAAAATTGCAGTGGGAGCCACGACCAAAAATTGAATTAAAAAGTATTTATTGAGTGGTAAACACATGGGTAAGAGAGAAGCAGGGTAGAGACACTCCGCTAACGCGTTTCGTGCTGCAAAAGCACTTAGTCAAAGAGACTAAAAGAGGCTTATTATCTATTGTCTATTATTAACCATTCCTTACCAATTTTTGGATGCACTGTTTTATATGGGAACTCATCTAGCTCTCATTATGCCAATTTATGTTTAGAATAGAATGTATAGGTTTTGTATTAATATTTTTCTACCTATTGGTTCTAAACAAGTCAAACACTTTTTCATGGTGGCCAAAGTAGTCCCCTAAAGTTATATCACACTATTTCTATTGTATTATGATGCTTTCTTTTATCAACTTAGTATATATATATATATATATATATATATATTAGAAAAAAAGAGAAAGAAAAAGCGCCCGATCCATGTGTAAAATCCAAAAATAAAGGTTTAATTTACCACAAACATAGACAATTGCACACTCACACTTTGCCAGTATGTTTAAAAGCATTGTATGGGACAAACCCATGCACCAAACAGATGTCAGACTGCAGCAAGTTCCTTCCATTCCATCTGGCTGTGCAAACCACAAGGCTTCACTGCTGCTGGTGTCACCGTCTCAGAGTCTCTCCGGCAACCCGAATGAGCAGCTTGCAGTTCCTATTCGGCACAGATCTTCTTGGATGAGATGACAGGGAACTCCTGTGCTGGTGTCTGTGTTTAGGTGTCTGGACTGCTCCACCACCGTAGTTCCTCAACCACGTGACCCTACGCGTTTCTTCCGACTCGGCGGATTTCATCAGGGGATGGACTATCATTGTAATGGCTTGCTATTTATAATGCCTTAGTCCAATTAAACAAATATAACCCAAATGGTTTTGATAATTGATTCAGGTCATCTGTGCTGGATGTTACTATAAGGTAACAGGTTACTATTAAGCATACTACTTTAAGAGAAAACAGTAATTAGAGGAAATATTGATGAACTATATCACATATCACAGATAGCTATAAGGAAGTATAAAATGTTTCTTACATGAAATATAACATTGATCAATTTGAAATTGTTATTCACTATTGAAAATTGAAAATCAACCTATATAACAGATGTTGCTGATCTCATATATTTTTAGATAACAAATACATTAATCTCAATTGAACTATAATACATCAGTATGATTCTATCTAAACAGTCACACATCAATGGATCTTCCTCACAACTATAATAAAGATGTCAAGCATAATAATAATATATATATATATATATATATATATATATATATATATACAAAATGAATGACTAAAATGATTAATAAACTGAAACACAGTATATTATAATAATGTTAATGAAATAAATGTCTAAGCTTGATGAAATTAATCACACATCATAATACTATGAGTAGTAGAACGTTGTGTGACTTAAGGAAGAAATGAGACATATATTTATAAATAAACATGCTGTATGTAACACTAAAAATTAATCGAATACACCAAAAATGGTTAATGTAAAACAACCTACAGTAAACCTAAAGCATATATACAAACAAATATTAATGAGAATTTTTTTTTTACAGTATAAAATAAAATAAAATAAATATACCATAAAGGATATTAAACATAATAAATGTAATGATTATTAGAACAAATTAATGCTATGTTTGTTTATTATTGGGATTATGTATATGCACCAAATTGGGAGAGACTTTTGAAATTTTATAGACAGAGAATGTATGAACAAGGAATTTAGATGTATATATATATATATATATATATATATATACACTAATGTGTGTCACTTCTAGTGAACTAGTATATCACAAATGAATCATGTGGAAAATGTATAAGGATTAAAGGAGCAAAATATTTAATTTTTAAAAAAATTAATATATCTACCCCAAAAAATTGGAGTATTATTATAACAATTGTATAATAACACAAAAGGAGAAAGAAAGAAAAGGGAAAGGAAAGGGGAGTGGACAAAGAATAAACAATAAAGCATGGAGACCAAATGTAAGATGCCAGCAATCCATAATACATAAATGTGAATGATATATAAAAAAAGATATATAGATGAATATTTTTTGAAGATATAATATATGAATATCTAATAATGTGTAAATAATTAAAAATAACTAAATTGAATTATGAATAATATGTGTGTCTATTTGTATTCTCTAATTGATTATAACTATATGCATAATGTATTTACATGAGATATTATAATCTCGTGAATAATATTAACTAATGTGTGAGATAAAAGTATGTGATATAATTGTTATAAAAAAAACTAAATTATTTAAATGTATATAAATTTAAAGTGTTTTAATTACATTCCTGACCAGGGAACCCTTCAGACGCCACCATATGGGAAACCGAGGGAACATGCTAAATACGTTCAAACCAGACCTCTGTAATTCCAATCCCATAACAGAAAGTGAAGAAGGATCTTTATTATGTTTCTCAAGATAGTGTCTTGATAGGCTATGTGTGGTCAGACCATGAATGATGTTACGCCTGTGCTCTAAAAAGCACGTGCTTAAAGTGCGTGCTGTCCTGCCAATGTATTGATAACCACAAGGGCATACAATGATGTAAATAACAAATGTAGATAGACAATTGATCTGACCTTTTACTGCATGAATGGATTTATTGAAGTGTGAGGAAATATGATCCACTTTTTGTAGATGTCTACATGTTAGACATCTAGTATGCCCACAAGATGAATTGCCATTCTTAGGCATAACACGTATGGAATGATCAATGTTTTTCTTCAAACGACTTGGAGCCAATAAAGTTTTTAGATTCCTTGCTTTTTTAAAAACTACAGGAATTCTTGGTGGTAATTTTGAGCCAATGATAGGATCTCTCAAAATAATGCTCCAATGTCTATTTAAAATGGATGTTATGCCTTGAGCTGCATTGTTATATGTGGTAACAAAAAGAGGAGATTTGTCAGTTGTTTTAAATTTACCAATTTTTTCAGTTACACCTCTAAAATTCTTCTTTTTTGACTTCTCAAGCAGATCAACACGATTTAAAGCACCAACCTGTCTGAAAGTCTCATGGATAATGTTTACATCATAACATTTTGATATGAATTTCTTGACTAACATTTCCCCCTGGGCCAGAAAATCAGAATCAAGAGAACAATTTCTCCTGATTCTGAGAAACTGGCCCCTGGGATATTATCTAACCACTTTCTGTAATGGTTACTTTTGTTGTGTAGATAACTGTTTGCTGCAACGGACTTAAAATGAGTTTCTGTGATAATTTTATGATCCTCATTAATACCTAGTTCTAGATCTAAAAAGACTATTTTCTCCTTATTGATATCAAACATGGTGCCCCCAGTTATGCGAACCTCTACATGGGTTTGTGGGAGGAACACCATGTTTGGGGTGATGCAGGTCTGGGGGCCGGCCTGGTGTTCTATGGCCGTTGCATAGACGACATTATTATTATTTGGGATGGGCATTTGGAAGATTTGGAATTAAAATTGAATTCTTTCAATAATAATGATATGGATTTGAAGTTCACGTTTGATATCAATAAGGAGAAAATAGTCTTTTTAGATCTAGAACTAGGTATTAATGAGGATCAAAAGGTTATGATGTACACATTATCCATGAGACTTTCAGACAGGTCGGTGCTTTAAATCGTGTTGACCTGCTTGAGAAGTCAAAAAAGAAGAATTTTAGAGGTATTACTGAAAAAAATGGTAAATTTAAAACAACTGACAAATCTCCTCTTTTTGTTACCACATATAACAATGCAGCTCAAGGCATAACATCCATTTTAAATAGACATTGGAGCATTATTTTGAGAGATCCTATCATTGGCTCAAAATTACCATCAAGAATTCCTGTAGTTTTAAAAAAAGCAAGGAATCTAAAAACTTTATTGGCTCCAAGTCGTTTTAAGAAAAACATCGATCATTCCATACGTGTTATGCCTAAGAATGGCAATTCATCTTGTGGGCGTACTACAGTAGATATCTAACATGTAGACATCTACAAAAAGTGGATCATATTTCCTCACACTTCAATAAATCCATTCATGCAGTAAAAGGTCAGATCAATTGTCTATCTACATTTATTATTTACATCATTGTATGCCCTTGTGGTTATCAATACATTGGCAAGACAGCACACACTTTAAGCACGCGCTTTTTAGAGCACAGGCGTAACATCATTCATGGTCTGACCACACATAGCCTATCAAGACACTATCTTGAGAAACATAATAAAGATCCTTCTTCACTTTCTGTTATGGGATTGGAATTGATCCCTTCCACATTACTGAGCGGTGATAGACAAAAGAAACTAAATATCAGGGAGACCTATAGGATTTATGTATTGGATACATTGAATCCAAGTGGTCTCAATGATTGCATCGATACAAGTACCATAGTGTAATGGCTATTTTCCTTTATTTCACTATCAGGTGGGTTACAGAGGTCTGGTTTGAACGTGTTTAGCATGTTCCCTCGGTTTCCCTATATGGTGGCGTCTGAAGGGTTCCCTGGCCAGGAATGTAATTAAAACACTTTAAATTTAAATACATTTAAATCATTTAGTTTTTTTTATAACAATTATATCACATACTTTTATCACACACATTAGTTAATATTATTCACGAGATTATAATATCTCATGTAAATACATTATGCATATAGTTATAATCAATTAGAGAATACAAATAGACACACATATTATTCATAATTCAATTTAGTTATTTTTAATTGGTAAAAAATAGGTGTGTGATCAACGCTTATGCAAAACAATAAAAAACAATAAAAAACCTTAGATATATTGTCCGATTGGTAGTCCTGGAGCTGCCTTGAAAAGATTATTCTGGTATCTTCTACCCAGAGTTGGATTGAAGGCTGGAGATATTCTTTTCTGGCGCTGAGGTTAGGTTTAGAAGATAGTGCTTGAATTTACTTCTGTTGAGCTGTGACCTCAGGAAAAGGAGAGAAAAAACAAAACATGCAGGGAACCTGCAATGGTGTATTATCCAAGGGATAACATAAATACAATGAAGGAGCAATTTATTACAAAGTTAAAATGGATGACAAGGAATAAACATACACATAATATAAATGTAAAATATAATAATAAAAAATTGCTGCACTGTGGATGAATATTGGACAAGTGCCTAAGCACTATCCACACTCTTGCACTTCGGAACTTAGTCCCAAATTTTCTTTCTTTGCTCCGCCTGGTTAAAATTGAAAACCTACTCACCAAAAGTGAATAGGAAATAAGCACTTGGTTTATTTGGTCTTTATCCGTTGATATCACCGCTCGCCTGGTGGTGTATTCGTCTCAGCAGCCGGGGATCAGATTCTGTACTCCTGCATGGTTTGCTTCCTGGAATCCTCACGGCCCGCTCACATGATGACGTCACCAATGATAATCCTCTGCTACGGTGGCTCAACGGTGCCAAACAACCTTCCTTTTCTCTCCTTTTCCTGAGGTCACAGCTCAACAGAAGTAAATTCAAGCACTATCTTCTAAACCTAACCTCAGCGCCAGAAAAGAATATCTCCAGCCTAGTTATTTTTAATTATTTACACATTATTAGATATTTATATATTATATATTCAAAAAATATTAATCTATATATCTTTTTTTTTATATCATACAAATGTATGTATTATAGATTGCTGGCATCTTACATTTGGTCACCATGCTTTATTGTTTATTCTTTGTCCACTCCCCTTTCCTTTCCCTTTTCTTTCTTTCTCCTTTTGTGTTATTATACAATTGTTATAATAATACTCCAATTTTTTGGGGTAGATATATTAATTTTTGAGAAAATTAAGTATTTTGTTCCTTTTATCCTTATACATTTTCCACATGATTAATTTGTGATATACTAGTTCACTAGAAGTGACACACATTAGTATATATAAATACATCTAAATTCCTTGTTCATACATTCTCTGTCTATAAAATTTCAAAAGTCTCTCTCAATTTGGTGTATATACATAATCCCAATAGTAAACAAACATAGCATTAATTTGTTCTAATAATCATTCCATTTATTATGTTTAAGATCCTTTATAGTATATTTATTTTATTTTATTTTATAAAACAAAAGTCTTATTAATATTTGTTTGTATGTATATGCTTTATATTTACTGTAGGTTGTTTTACATTCACCATTTTTGGTGTATACGATTAATTTTTAGTGTTACATACAGCATGTTTATTTATAAATATATGTCTCATTTCTTCCTTAAGTCACACATCGTTCTACTACTCATAGTATTATGATGTGTGATTCATTTCATCAAGCTTAGACATTTATTTCATTAACATTATTATAATATATTGTGTTTCAGTTTATTAATCATTTAGTCATTCATTTTGTATATATTTATATATATTATTATGCTTGACATCTTTATTATAGTTGTGAGGAAGATCCATTGATGTGTGACTGTTTAGATAGAATCATACTGATGTATTATAGATCAATTGAGATTAATGTATTTGTTATCTAAAAATATATGTGATCAGCAACATCAGTTATATAGGTTGATTTTCAATTTTCAATAGTGAATAACAATATCAAATTGATCAAATGTTATATTTAATGTAAGATACATTTTATACTTCCTTATAGCTATTTGTGATATGTGATATAGTTCATCAATATTTCCTCTAATTACTGTTTTCTCTTAAAGTAGTATGCTTAATAGTAACCTGTTACCTTATAGTAACATCCAGCACAGATGACCTGAATCAATTATCAAAACCATTTGGGTTATATTTGTTTAATTGGACTAAGGCATTATAAATAGCAAGCCATTACAATGATAGTCCATCCCCTGATGAAATCCGCCGAGTCGGAAGAAACGCGTATGGTCACGTGGTTGAGGAACTACGGTGGTGGAGCAGTCCAGACACCTAAACACAGACACCAGCACAGTAGTTCCCTGTCATCTCATCCAAGAAGAGCTGTGCCGAATAGGAACTGCAAGCTGCTCATTCGGGTTGCCGTAGAGATGCTGAGACGGTGACACCAGCAGCAGTGAAGCCTCGTGGTTTGCACAGCCAGATGGAACGGAAGGAACTTGCTGCAGTCTGACATCTGTTTGGTGCATGGGTTTGTCCCATACAACGCTTTTAAACATACTGGCAAAGTGTGAGTGTGTAATTGTCTATGTTTGTGGTAAATTAAACCTTTATTATTGGATTTTACACATGGATCGGGCGCTTTTCCTTTCTCTTTTTTTCTAATAGGTATCGTTTGGGAGGTTGTTGACCCCAAGAAAGAAGTTGCCCGGACAACATTTTTCATTTAAGGTTTTTTACACAGTTACACGACATTTTATTTTTATTTTTTGATTGTTACTATTTTTTGAACATTTTATATTTTTTATGATCCCATTTTTTTATATTTAGATTATTTTCATGGTTACATTTTTTGTCCTTTTTTCATTTGCACATTTTTTCACTATTTTAATTTAAATGTGATATTTATATCTCCACCATCCTGGCTCTTACCACATTTTTTATAAACTATACATAGTTTGTATATAGGCATCTGTGCAGGGTGTGGCATTTTGTCAATCAGATTCAGAGTGGCAGCAATTTGGGTGTATGCTATCACGGGCGCTGTCTATTAATTTCTTTATTATAATATATATATATTTTTAATATTTTTTATTTTAATTCCTGTATACATTTATGTTATCCCTGCCTCATACATATTTATATGCCAATTTTTGTATTTTAGCTCATTATTAAAGTACAGTATATTCCTTTAAATTGTATCAATTAAATGTTGAGGCAGAGGTATATAAATGATAGTCCTACCAACCATAAACCACACCCCTGACGAAGTGGCACACGCCTTATTATTTATTTATTTATTTATAAAATATTTTACCAGGAAGTAATACATTGAGAGTTACCTCTCGTTTTCAAATATGTCCTGGGCACAGAGTAAAACAAATAATACATGGTTACAAATACAGTTACATAAATGAACAGGGTATACATTTATATACAAGGCATTGCATGCACAGTTAAAGAAAATATATATTATGAGCTTATGAAACAGTTACAGACCAGATTAAAGTGTGAGACAGCCTTAGATTTGAAAGAACTTAAGCTGGTGGTGGATATGAGAGTCTCTGGTAGGTTGTTCCAGTTTTGGGGTGCACGGAAGGAGAAGGAGGAACGTCCGGATACTTTGTTGAGTCTTGGGACCATGAATAGTCTTTTGGAGTCTGATCTCAGGTGATAGGTACTGCATGTGGTAGGGGTGAGGAGCTTGTTCAGGTAGCTGGGTAGCTTGCCCAGAAAGTATTTGAGGGTGAGACAGGAAAGGTGAACTTTGCGCCTAGACTCTAATGATGACCAATCTAGTTCTTTGAGCATTTCGCAGTGATGTGTGTTGTAGTTGCATTGGAGAACAAAACGACAAATTGAATTGTAGAGGGTGTCAAGTTTGCTAAGGTGGGTTTGAGGAGCCGAGCCATATACTATGTCTCCATAGTCAATAATTGGCATTAGCATCTGCTGTGCAATACGCTTTCTGACCAGGAGATTTAGGGAGGATTTGTTCCTGTAAAGTACCCCTAGTTTGGCATAGGTCTTGGTTGTCAGGGTATCAATGTGCATCCCGAATGTTAAGTGGGAGTCAAACCATAAGCCCAGGTATTTAAAACTAGTGACAGGTGTTAGGGTGGTTTTAGCGTTGGTTCTAATCAGGAGCTCAGTCACTGGAAGCTTTACAAATTTAGTCTTGGTCCCAAATACCATTGTTACAGTCTTGTCAGTGTTTAAAAACAGTTTGAATTGGGAAATCCAGTTTTCGAGTCTCAAAAAGTCAGACTGAAGTATGTGTTGAAGGTCAGAGAGGCTATGGCTGTGTGCATACAGGATTTTGTCATCTGCATACATGTGTATTGAGGCTTCCTTACAAGCTGTGGGAAGATCATTAATGAACACTGAGAAGAGTAGGGGCCCCAGAACAGAGCCTTGCGGGACACCACAGGTGATATCCAGGGGGTTGGAGTTAGAGCCTGAGATGGACACATGTTGGGATCTTCCTGATAGGTAGGACTGAAACCAGTTTAATGCATGTTTCCCTATTCCAGAGCTCTGGAGTTTGTTAAGCAGGATAACATGATCAACTGTGTCAAAAGCCTTTGCAAAATCTAGGAATACTGCACCATTGAGTTGTCCCCGTTCCATTCCACACTGGATTTCATTGCAAACTTTTAGCAGGGTAGTTACGGTGGAGTGTTTGGGACGAAACCCAGACTGGAATTGGCTAGGGGAAATTTGTCTTGGTGTAGAAATCGCTTAATTGGGAGTGGACACATTTTTCCATAACTTTGGATAGAATTGGGAGAAGTGAGATTGGCCTGTAGTTTGAGACAGTGTTTTTGTCCCCACTTTTGAAGATTGGGACAACTCTGGCAGTTTTCCAGGTCTTAGGGATATGGCCTGCAGACAGGATAGAGTTGACTATGGACGCAATTGGTTTGGCAATGGCTGGGGCACCAAGTCGTAGGAACCTAGATTGTAGTAAGTCGGGTCCACATTGGCTGCTTAGTTTTAGTTTGAGGAGCGCTTGTGTAATCTCCTCTTCAGATACTGGGCTAAATTGAAAATTGTGGGCAGTGTTGGGAGGGGGTGGGACTATAGGGGTACTCCCAGGATGAGATTCAGGTTTGGGGTTTGTGCTGCGTTTCGCTAATAAGTTAGTGGCACACCCCACAAAGTAATCATTGAATGCATTTGCAATGTCAGTGGGGTTTGTCAGAGTAATATCCCCCTTAGTGATATTACTTGGTTGTTGATGGTTAGGAGCCTGGAATATATTGTTGATAACCTTCCAGAAGTTAGCTGGGTTTGATGTATTTTGGTGGAGATTGTCAGAGTAATATTGTGCTTTTGCATGCCTTGTTTGCCTTGTGCACATGTTCCGCATGCATCTGTAGTGATTGAGATCCTTGGTAGTGCCAGTTACTTTGTAGCTTTTCCACAAGGCATCCCTGAACTGGTAGAGTGCTATAAGGTCAGGTGTAACCCATGGAAGGTGGGCCCCCCGTACCCTTATTTTGCGTAGTGGAGCATGGGTATCGCAGAGTTTTAAGAACTCGGATTGGAAATAGTCGAGCGCAGAATCAGGGTCGGGAATTAAATCGATTCTGTGCCATGGGCAGTTGGTAAGGTCATCCAGAAACTGTTGTGGGTTAAAGTTTTTAAATGTTCTAGTGAGGAGAACTTTAGGGCTTGAATGGGGCGGTTTAATTTTCCTTACACAGTACACTATTGCATGGTCACTGAAAATATCAGGAAGGATGCCAGAGGATTGGATTCTGCTGGGGTTTGAGGAGAGAATCCAGTCTAGCAAGGAATGGTTATGCGACTTCAGGTTTATCCGTGTGGGTTGGGAAATGAGTTGTGATAAGTTAAGTGACTTGAGTTGTATCTGGATTTTGTGGTTTTTAGGGTCAAGCCAATTGAAGTTGAAATCCCCAAGAACTAGCAGCTCACTCTTCTCATTCAGAGAGGAAATGGAGCCAAGAAATTGGGTGATATCAGTCAAGGATTGTAGTGGGGCTTTAGGGAGGCGGTAGATGCCAGCAAGCAAGATGGGCTTAGAAAAGGGGAGGCAGATTTTGCCAACTAGAGTTTCAAAAGAGGGTGGACTTGGTGGGCAATGTAACAGTGTAAATTGTAAGGTGTCTGCAATATAAAATAACACCCCTCCTCCTCTCTTTGACCTATCTCTCCGAAAAATGGAGTATCCCTGAATGGCGATATTTGCATCAGGGGTTTTAGAGGATAGCCATGTTTCTGTAAGAACGATGGCTTTAGGTTTATGCATAAGGCACCATGCCCTTAGTTCATCCAGTTTGGGCAGCAGGCTCCGGATGTTTATATGGGCGACAGATAGCCCTTTTTGGAATTTAAAGGTGGAATTCTCAGGGGCATGGGACAGAGCTGAAATGGGAGGACCTGGGTTAGTTTCAACATCACCTGCTAGAGAGAGTAATAGTATGAGTAGAAATTTGGTTAGTTTTTTGCAAGTTGTAAATTTGTGGTGTTTTCCATTAGAGTGAGCAGTGGTTGGTGTGCTGGTTTTTAGAGTTCTCCACCAACATTCAGTAGATAGTGCAAGGCTTTTCAATAGTCCAGGGTGTATGGTGATGTTGGGTGTGGGCCAGGATGCCTTGAAATGCGTAGGGTGGTTCTGGTTGGTTAGGACACTGTGTGGGTGCATCAGAGGCAGGCTCTGTGGAAGGAAAACTCGAGGAGACACTGATTGAGTAACATCATCCCCCCTGCTCCTTCCGATCTGCTCGTGGTGCCGGAGCTCTGAGGCCAGTGATGTCATTGCGTGGGAACGTAGTGACGCGGGAGTACAGCGATATGGCGCCCCAGGTTGTGAGGAAGCACTTTGCACTTTTTACCAGCAGGGCAGACCTGACGGACGCGTCAGTGGAGGTGGACAGGAATTACACAGATGCACCATATGCTGAGATACCACAAGAGTGTTCACATTCAGTGCTCGTATTGCACTGACGTTTTGTAATTGCTTTTTTATCTTTTCTTGCCAAGTAAAACTAACATACTATACTATGAGGTGTGCGCTTTGTTCTTGTTTTTTTATTTATTTATTTCTAAACTATCATTTAATATACTTTAATAAAAAATGTCATACTTTCAAAATACCTTTTAGTCATCTGAAGTTTTTAGTGGAATAGGTGGTGGATTACTTGTAAATAAATGGGATATATCTCATATCATTTAAAATGAATGATAATAAGGGATGGGTTACATTACATTTAGATTAGAGACACAATAGCACACTAGCGCCACCTATCATTACTGCAGAGTACTGCAGCCAATGGTAAAACTCAAATTTGTATGATTGCGGCGCACTCACGAATCAGTTGTGATCACCCTGCAACAGTGATTAATTGCCAGGGATTTAGACGCAGCTCCTCGGGCCTCCGCCGGCAGTAAATCTTACTACATTTGTATGTATAAATATGCATGACTATTTCAGCTTCCTTTGTAATAATGTGCCTGACATGGGACCAGAGTGAGCATGAAAGCTTCTGCACCTTTTTTTAAATTAATTACCTATAAAGGCATCACTTTTTTTCATATACCCAATTTCAACTCTAGCATTACAAGTACAGCATTCTTATTCTTATTCTTATTCTTATTATTATTATTATTATTATTATTATAATTATTATTATTATTATTATTATTATTATTATTATATAATTATTATTATTATTGCATTCTGAGTGTAATGTCAATTTATATGCAAATCATTGTTTTTACCACCTTAATCTTTCTGAATATATTGTTACTGAATTAAGTGTTATTTGTAGGGGAAATATTTACTTATTTTTAACAACGTTTTGTAAATCTGGACCATTATGCAATATTATTCAGTTCTGAGAGCACTGAGTTCATGCAGAAATACTTGTAAGCTGTAGTTTAGGTGTTACACTAATCACATCACAGAAAGAGTTCCTGTTAAAGTGACTGGTTAGCTCTTCAGAATTACAGATGCTAGGATAGATTTCCATTCTCATTGCTTGACTGTGAATCAGACTTTGAGCATTGCAATGCTCAATTTATCTTACTCCCATCTTCACTGCATTTTCTTCCCTTCCAAAGCAGATAAGGACATAATTTATTTTTTGTAAGTTGCACGTTGAAGTATTTTTAAATGATTCTTTCTTTCTATTCTGCCTTGTGGATTTACTACTTTGAATATGTACAGTAATACAGCAACAAAACAAGGACATTATGTTATAGAAAGTAGTTATGAGTAATAAAATAAAATGCTCTGGGGGTTATGTATTAAATATTCTTTGGTGCAAACCTGGTGCAATATTGCAATAGCAATAGCAGTTTCAATGGAAATTTAAAAAAATATTGCTTTCAAAAGGTATTTTTTCAATTATTTCATTAGTACAATAGGTGCTGTTTCTCTTTTTTGTTCTCCGCCAGGCAATATTTTATACATGTACTGTACATATATACATAAATAACAGGCATTATTACCCTTGCTAACGCAAAATAACACACACTTTTTTTCTCTTCAACCTTGATTTTTTCCATGAAGAATTTTTATTTGGTAAAATTACAAAATAATAAAAGGGTTGAAAGTATGGGGTGGGGAGGGTTACAAAACAAAAAAAAACAAAGGTTAGGGGATTATGGGGGTTGAGGGGTAGGGGTTAGAGAGTACATAGTTGAGCTATGTACATTCTGATTCCCATAGTGCGTCTATTAAAAGCTGGGATTGTTCGAAACCTTCCAGGTAAGATTCCTGTGTCAAGATAGTACTACAGCTCAACCCCGTTATAACGCGATTCGTTACAACGCAAATCCGCGTATAAAGCGATGCAAGTGTGGCTCCCAATTTTCGTATTTATGAATTCTTTACAACACGATTATTGGTATCTTAAATACTTTATTGTACAATGCATACAAGGGTACATTATTTCTAACGCCATCCGCTTATAAGGCAATGTGATTGTTTGGACCCCAAGCACAGCGTTATAAGGGGACTGAGCTGTACTTCTAGTTATTATTTTTTATTCGATTGTTTAATCATAATAGGAGTAATGTGCTGTTGAATGTTTGATGGTTGTGTTTTAACACGCAGGGGCTCCAGCTTCTGTTGAACTGTTCATTGTGTCATTGAGCCATGCTGTGAACTTTTCTAGGCTCATAATGCAGTTTTCTAGGCTCATAAAGGCTTTATTTATTATTGCTGTTAGTTTAAGAATGGGGTCACACTAAGTGACTGCAATCATGCATTTGGTAGCTGAGATGATCTGGTTTATTCATTTGTTTTGTCTAAATTTGGTGTTGTCTGGCTTTTTGTGTAGGAGGATGTAATAGGGGTCACACCTTTTCTCCTCAGAATTATGTCTCATGAGAAGATTATACTCTCACACTGAATGAAAGGCATCTTATCACAAATTTGTATCTGTTGAAATGGCCTTACATCCTTATCAAAGGATATCGTAAGTACAATAATAAGAAATGGGAGATCAAGAGTAATATAAAATAATATCTATTTATTGTATACAACAATAATACTGAATAAAAAGATAATAAAATCTGTTACATAAAGCAGAGTACAATTATTAGTTTCATGCTTGCTCATACTGCACATACTGTACCACCAAAAGAGTATCAATGTCAGTCTCGATTAGTCTCTCTGTCTGGTCTGTTCTCGGTCTATTGTCATGTCAGTTAGCCTGACTTATATTTCGTATGTATACGTCACAGTTCTGTAGTCAAGCAGAATATGCTAATTCCTAACATGAAGAACTTATGACTATATTCTAAATAAAACATCTTATCCTAGCAAGTAGACACATGTTGTCTGGTTTCTGTTCCCTATTCGCTTCCTACTGCTATCCTAAATTAAACCAGGCAGCTTGGCTGTTTGTGATGTCTCATCTCCTTTTGCTGAGTAGAGAAAAAATCTTACAAAATCAGCTTATATTGTATTATATGTACAGTATAAGCAAAAATATATCCTGAATACAAGGTTGTACACAGTTCTGTACTAAACAGTTATATATGTATATATAAGTACATCAATATCCCGCATTAAAGTACGCAATGGGTCCAGAGCAAGGAGACTCGGGACGCGTCAGTCGAGGTGGGCTCTCTCCTTCACTCGGTTCAACTTTGTGATCTCTTATCGTCCAGGATCCAAGAACGTCAAGGCAGATACGCTATTCAGGCAATTCTCTCCTGACGGTTCCCGAGTAGATAGATCAGGGGCCCATCATTCCATCTTCACAGATCATCTCTGCCGTATAATCTTCACTTCTGCAACAGATTTCACAGGCTCAGGCAGAGGTTCCTAGGTCAACGTCCACCTAAAATTTAATTTTACATTTTTGTTCCCCCCCAATTTCGAAGTGAGGTTTTGCAATGGGGTCATATCTCCAAGACGGCTGGTCACCCGTGGGACAGGAAGACGTGATTTTCTTGAATGAATCTTTTTGTTGGCTAGAGATCCACAAAGATGTGAAGTACTTTTTAGCAGCCTGCGTTATATGCGTCCAGACTAAGGTGTGAGGACGTTATCCTGTGGGCTTCTCCAACCCTTACCAGTTCCAACCGATCCGTGGACCCACTTATCCATTGTAACGATTGTGCGAGCCCACAAACAAGACCTGACCCCGACACTGAGGTGGAAAGGACTATGGCACACACCCACAGTAGCGGAGGCGAGCCCAGAAGGTGGTTTGTAGCGTTGCTGGGTCTGGGTATGAAGAAAGGGTTAATCCAATACTTGCCGGGGTCCATGGGTTGGTGAGGTTCACGTAGTTGAAGTCCATAAGCCTGTGGTCTGGGGTTGGAGAGGTACTCGTAGTTGTTATCCGTAAGCCAGAGGTCAAGAGCCAGAGAGAATCCAAATGCAAAGCCAGGTCGGTACAAGAAAGATTAACTGCAGAGAACAAGACAAGACTGGGCTGGACAAGACAGGCACACGCAAAGGCTACACAAAGTTATGCTCAGCAATGAACAGCCAAACGAAGAAGCGGTAAGTAGAGAACCACACGCAGCTCTAACAAAAAACGACTAATTGCCGTCATTAATTAACCTGCAGCTGCATATAGAAGTTGCCGTTCTAAATCAATTTATTATTGACCTATCACAGTCAAGCTGGTGGTAAATAGAGGTGTATGAGAGAGTTCGCCACTCACTCTTTGACAAAGTCCCTTGCGGGATGAAACGCGTAAGAGGTTCTTAGCTTCATGATGTTTGTTCCCTTTTTTTCAATAAATTAGTCATTTTTGTTAGAGCTGCGTGTGGTTCTCTACTTACCTCAGTGCACCGCTTCTTCGTTTGGCTGTTCCGGTACCTTTGCTGGTTGCACGTGGATTCCAGGACACACATCACTGCAAGCATTCACTCAACGGTGCTTCACCTTTATCTCTTTGGCTACACCAGATCAAGCAGCGTGACAGCAGGTATTATCATTGGCAGAGGGGACGGTGGGTGACTTAGCGTCAGCCTGGCTGTTCTCTGGATGGTCGGCGACTCTTAGCGTCACCTCACCTTACCCCTCCCCCCAGCCTGCTCCACTGGGTCCGCTTAATACGCTTGTTTAGAGTGACAGTTATATGCTGCAGACGTGTGCCATTATGTTCTAAGAAAAAGACATTCTACGCTTTGGCCCTTGAGCACTGGCAGCAGAATTCTTCTGTGTTCCCTCTGATGCTCAGCAATGAGACTGAGCACTGAGCAGGTTCTTATACAGGAAGTGACAATGAGGCAGGAGGCGGAGCAGAGGCGTGGCCCCAGCGGAGACAGGGATAGGCTGCAGGAAAACAAGGGCTCACAGCAATCTTGGCTGGCAGCTGGGGCTCGTTGCGCGACGTCCACTGTGCACTCCGCGTGCAGTGTGACCAAGGGGGCGGAGCTAAGGTCCGTCACCTGGTAGACGAAAAGCGTGTGTGTGTGCGCTCTGTAAACAAAGTGGGGGTGCGCACACCAGCGGGGGGCCGATCGGAGGCAGCAGCCGCTGCAGTACTAGTATGTAGAGAGGAGGGACCGCGCCGCAAGGGACGCGATCCCCGAATCCTCACATCCATGGATTTTATCATGGAACTCTCCAGGGGTATGACTACCATAGTGGTAGTAGTCAATCGCTTTAAACGTCAAGACCATTCTGTGTGGGTTACCCCACCACTAAAAATATTGTGCAAAAGGCAAAGCAATGAGCAACCAATGAAGTGATGAGCAAATCAAAAGGTTTATATAATTATTTTAAAAAAAAATTGAAAAACAAACATTAAAGGCATTATCATAACAGTTGTCTGGAACTCTCCTCACAAATGGAACTCTCCTATCAGAGAACTATTACAATGGACAAAGCATGAAAAAGAGAGATGATGACCTAAAGCATTGTCTCCATTTGCCCCCCAAAAGTTTTTTTTATAGTTTGAGGGTTGTGTCATATTTCATTTGTTACTTATTGCTATAACTGTAGAAGGGGATAGTTTTAAGAAAAAGATTTTTAGTTGAAGTTGAAAATTCATGGGGAGAACCATTGGGGCTTGTTTTTTAAAGATCAATTAAATTTGAACACATCTAAATGGTTGTTAGCTATACTGTAGTTCAAGCTATTGGCGCAACACCTGTTTGTTGTGTTAACCTGCAACAGACCTTAGCAGTTATCTCCCCTCTCCTCAGATCTTGCAAACAAAAATAGAATTAGCTGATAGTAGGGTAAAACTTCAAAATTGCATAACCTAAATTACTTTGTAATAAAATGTCAGAAAATTCAGGGTATATCAAATGTACTAACAAATATGTTACAACACTAAGGAAGGCAGGTCTCAAAATATATACTTGGTATGGAAAAGGATTGCAACTCTGGTAGCAGTTATTTATTAGAACTTGATAACGCTCTGATTTGTTTGTTAACTTAAAGTGAATTTGAAATAATATAATCATATTAGTAAGATGTTGATCTGACCGTCATTGTACAATTTGTGTGTGGGAAGTATTTTTGTATAAACAAAAACTAGAGAAGCTCATACTGTAAATCAGCAGGAGTAAATTGCAAAAATGTGACGTACCAAAATGCATTAAACCACTGGATATTTATACAGTACATTAAAATGGTCTCTAAAAGCGGGACCAAACTTATTTATGATTTTCCACAATGTTAGTGTTGATCATTTATATACAGTAACTAAATATACTATATGCTCCAGTTCTAAGCTCTGTAGAAAACCATACAGTTAATACAGTAGGTAAGTAATGACATGAATGCAGTCCTGTGTAGTGTTCTGTTTTGAATAGAATATCACATTTGATGTTCATTGCAACATATATATATATATATATATATATATATATATATATATATATATATATATATATATATATATATATGTGCAAATGTAAATACAACTGTATGCTCATCTGCATGTCTTAGGCAGGTCTGCAACCCCGCCTTTCCCCATTATCACCCAGCACACAGCACTTCCACTGCAGCAAGGGATTCTGGGAAATGACATGCAAATGAGCACACAGTGCCACTTTTTGCTTCAAAAACCAATATTAACATGTTTCCCTATAGGCTTAAGCTTGCTGCATGGTCACAGCTTTGAGCACAGCCAGGGTTAAGGTGCATACCCAGAAAACCACCCACAGACAGCTGTTTCGACCTTAATGGGTCTCATCAGTGTGGGGTTGATTAACTGGGTATGCAAAGATATATATTAAATGTATAGTTTTGACATCGCCTGCTGACGTCACGAAGCAACCAGGCGGCGAGCAGATACATGTTGGCGCATGGGTTTACCCATACAATGCTTTAATTGCATTGACAAATTGTGAGTGTGCATTTGTCTTGTCATCCTTTATTAAAACTTTGTATTTGGATTTTACACATGGATCGGGCACTTTTTCTCTTTTTTCTGTAATATATATATATATATATATATATATATATCATATTTTACATTATTTTAGTTATTAGTCTGTGTTACTGTAATCTGTTCCAGTTCAGCCTTCCCAAAATTTGATATGGAGATGAGTGGCAATTAGTGTAAAAAAATCAACTGAGAGGAATGCAGCATCAGTGCAAGCAGGTGAATTCCATTAGCTGAATCACCAAAGGCAACCAGGAATATCTGGCATAAGTGTGGTCAGGACAAGCAGACGTCAGTGTACTGTAGGTGCCAGAAAAAATTGAGCACATAACAGGAGAAGGTATGGTACTGTAGAAGTCCACAGAGGCATAGTCAGAAGGACAAGCAGTGGTCAGGGCAGGTAGAAGTAGTCAGAGGCATTCTGGGTATATACACATAGATTAGGCAATTAAAAACACAACAGGGATGAACCATATTGTACTGGCGTCTGTCAAAAGAAAACAGAAGGTTTATAAAGGGAAACCAGATGGTGTATCCAGGGTCAGGCTTGAATGGGAGGCAGCAGCAGTAATTGCTGATCAGATCTGCATGCAGGATTCAGCAGTCAAACTGAAAAGGATAGCTGATTAACTGCTGTAGCAACTTACTCGGAGAACCACTACCACTCAAGAAAGAGGTCCCAGATTAAAAATCCTGACAGCCCAGGCAATGAGTATACTAGCTTGCCTTTAAGTGAGCATAACCATTTTTTTAAGTACAGTACTATTGATATGTGTATAATAATAATAGCATTGATATGTGTATAATAATAGCATGTTCTTGTATAGCGCTGCTTGTTTTATGTAGCGCTTTACAGAGACATTTTGCAGGCACAGTTCCCTGCCCCATGGAGCTTACAATCTAATTTTGGTGCCTGGGGCACAGGGAGATAAAGTGACTTTCCCAAGGTCAAAAGGAGCCGACACAGGGAATTGAATCAGGTTTCCCTGTTTCAAACTCAGTGCCAGTTAATGAAAATACAAATATAGAAATGAAACCTGGCGCTTGTGTACATAAATGATGTGAATTAAACAAATGTGAATTAACAAAATCAATGTGTATATTCCATAAAAGGATATTGGTGAGTGAAATGAGTGGAGTCCTTTCTTCCAGGCGTTGAATGGTTAATGGACAGAAAATTGACTCAGTTCTCAATGCACGTGAAAAAAAAGTTTCTCCTTCGCAGCAGATTATTGTCCTGTAAAGTGAGACATAAACCAGGGACAAAACATTGCGCAGTATTGTTTTTCAGCAATGAAGTCCTCCCATATGCAACTCAAAAAAATGTCCATTTACTAGAGTTAGAGTAGGCAGCATGCAGTGGAGAGAAACTATATATGTGGTCTTCTAGATCCACGCGTTTTCAGAGTAACACGAACCCTACGTGGTATCCCCGATCTCGATGGGTACTAAAAGAACCTCCTTCTCAGGAAAATATCTCCTGAATCTGTTCCAGGTCTCCTGTATAAACTGGCGACACACTTTATTCGAGCTCGGCAAGTCCCACGAATTCGGGTATACCCGGGTGTATTGAGGTTTGTGACTGTTTTCTGCCCGAGTGCATTGAGGTATTTTCCAGACAGGGATTGAAGCATTTTATTCCCGCTGGCTGCAATACTGCACAGTATATATATATATACTGTATTACAATTCATGAATTTATGCCATCTGGTAGACACGCGAAGCATTGCAGCCTATTAAATCCTAATCATTATCATTTAACAGATCAGCCGCCCGTCAGCCAGGCATGAACCCAGGCTGGGAAGGCAAACGCAACGGGGCTTGTCAGAGGTGAGGAGCGGCGCATTCCAGGTATCTGCCAGGTACATACTGGGTATTTGCTCGAATAAAGTGTGTCGGTGCAGTATAATCTCCAACAAGGGATAAAAAGAAACAGAGGATTGCGCAATATCTAAAAAACCTTTAATAACTCCTCCAGAACTCGAACAGAATTATACTCACAAGGAACCGTGAGTTTAAAATCAAATTAGAAGTGCCCGACCCAGCCACCCAACAGCAACACACAGTCTCTGGTAGTCCTTGCCGGTACCGCGTGTACCTCACGTTATTCCGGCGCGAGCGTGATGACGTCACCACCTCCGTTCCTAGACCGGTGATCAGATGAGTGTCCAGGCCAGCGTCTCCTTAGGCTCCTCCCTACGCATTTCATGGCGGGGAACGTCACTTCGTCAGGGTTGTGGAGCCTCAGCAATCCCGTGTGTTTAAATAGCCCCATATTAACCCATTAATGGATGGGGCGGCATATAAAATGGCAAAGGTGAATCTACTGATGCTTTGTGATGGCAGTAGTGGGGTTAAAAACACCTCTGTAATGAACAATTAGTTCAACTAGGCACATTTATATAAAATACATGACTAAATGACTAATAAAACCTGGAAACATAAATTGAACAACAGGAAAACATATTGACAATCTTATGGTGATAGAACAGGGAGTCTCTAAAGGAAGGATGCCAGATCAAAGTCTATGTTAAGCCCTTTAGGGGAGAGGGTCTTTAAAGTATAGATCCAGAAGGTCTCTTGTTGAGAGACCCTCTGTAATCTATCTCCCCCTCTAACACCAACCTTAGGGCAATCAATGCCGATGCAGGTGAGTCCATCAGGTAACATGTTATGATGAATCTTAAAGTGGTTGGATACACTATGTGTCTCCAAACCCTTTTTGATGTTATACACATGTTCTGCAAACCTTCTCTTAAGAGGTCTCCCTGTTCTACCCACATACTGTAACCCGCATGAGCATTCTAAAGGGTAAACACAAAAATTGGATTTGCACATAATGAATGTTTGAATATCATAACTTTTGCCAGTGACATTAGATTTAAACTCTTTGCATTTGGATCCAAAACTGCAACCAATACATTTTTTGCACGGATAGTAGCCTTTACGATCTCCAAGCCACATGGTTTGGCCAGATCCCAAACATTTCTTAGGGCAGCTAGGTGCTATTTGTGATTTCAAATTTCGGGTTTTTTTGTACACAATTTGAGGTCTATTTGGTAGTATTGAATTAAGGATAGGGTCTCTTTGTAGAATCCCCCAGTTCTTATTAAACACCTTAGAAATATCATGAGACATCCCATTAAATTGAGTTGTAAATGGGAGAAATACCTTGTCTACATCCAGAGGTGCCTTTTTCACAGATTGAATTAAAGTAGTTCTGTCTGTATTGCTTGCCTGATCTATGGCATCCTTGACAAGTCTCATATTATATTTCCTATCCTTAAACTTCATATCTAGATCTTTAATCTGTTCTTTATATACTTCTGGTTGTGAACAGTTTCTCCTTACTCTTAAAGCCTGCCCTTTAGGAATATTCTTGATCCATTGTGAATGGTGATGACTAGATGCTAAAACATAGGAGTTGGCATTCACTTTCTTATGGTAGGTTTTAGTCTGTACAGTATTGTTGACTATATACAGGATTAGGTCTAGGAAATCTATAGACTGAGGACTGGTATTAAACGTGAATTTAATGTTGTAATCAGTAGTATTTAGATGAATCTTAAAGGCCTCCAGGTCATCCTTGGTGCCCATCCAGATGCACAGCACATCATCGATATAGCGTTTCCAGAGCACCAGGTTTGCACCATATGGGTTGTGATTCCAGATGTAATTTTCTTCCCACATACCCATAAATAAGTTAGCATAATTAGGTGCAAACCTGGTGCCCATCGCAGTGCTGCACGTCTGGAGGTAATAGCGACCATCATAGGTGAAATAATTATGGGTAAGGATGTATCGTATGGCCTCTATGTGAAAAGTTCTTACCGAGGTTTCCATAGTGACATCCTTGTTCAAAGCCCACTCGATGGCGTTTAAACCCATGGAATGGTCTATAATGGTATAAAGAGATACTACGTCGCATGTGACCCAAACCAAACTCTCATCCCAAGTGAGATCCTGAATGGTCTGTAGCACATGCGACGTGTCCTTGAGGTGGGATGGTATTTTTACCACATATTTTTGTAAAAAATGATCCACAAAGTGAGATAAATTAGATGACAGGGACCCAATTCCCGAGATGATGGGTCTTCCTGGGGGTCTCAAGGGATTTTTATGTATTTTGGGGATGAAGTAAAAAAGTGGCAATTTTGGCTGTTTTACAACCAGAAATTCCAACTTCTTTTACTAATAACCCCATCATCATAACCTTTTTCCAACCATTTGGATAGCGTGATCCCATATTCAATGGTGGGATTACATTCCAATATAGCATAGGTGTCCCTATCATCAAGTATTCTTTGGGATTCTTCCTGATAGTAGTTCTTATCCATAACTACTATCCCACCTCCCTTGTCCGCTGATTTTATCACTATATGATTATTACTTGCAAGTGATTTGACAGCTTCTTTTTCAATTTTAGTCAGATTTTGTTTCTTACATTTGAAATCCTGAATTAAAGTTTCTAGATCTCCTATGACCATGTCTGTGAATGTATCAATAAGATTACCCTCACATGCCTTTGGATAAAAGGTGGAAGGATTCTTAAATGTAGTGAGGGGAGTTTTTCCTGTAATTACAGGTGTATTACTCATACTCACAACTCTAGTGACAGCATCTTTAACGAAATATTTTTTAAGTGTAAGCTTTCTAACATATTTATGAACATCAATATATATTTTGAACATGTTAGGGCCTTGAACTTGGACGAAAGTGAGTCCGTTTTCTAGAACTCTATTTTCAACTTCCGTTAACCGATGTTTACTAATATTAAAAACATTCTGTTTTTTTACCAGCCTCTCTCTGCATTTGATCTTTTTCTTTTTCCTTGTTCCTCCTCTCTGTTCCTGATGAAGCGTAACCCTACGTGAAACGGCCGTCGGGAAGTAACGTCACTAGCTGACGTCATCTGAGGTGGCGACATCCCCGCGATCCTAAGACCCTAGTGAAGACAGGCTTATATATACAGCGGTGCTGTATAAGAGATACACTGGCAATGAACCGCCGAGATCACAGATCATACCATTGGGCATAATGCATTGTCATCTTAGCTAGAAGAGGACTTATAAAGGTCCTAGATGTATATAGTCACTCTATTTCTGAATCGATATACTGACCCACAATACAGTTCAGTTATATGTGACAAGTAACTACAGGTTGTATCCATTACAATTAACTCAATACATTGACTGTATATACGAACTGGACACAGTGGTACTGCTATTCAAATTTGTATGCAGCACAGATAATAGAGTTTACCAGCTGCACACTATATAAAGATATACAGCCTGTTGTTTATTTACAACCTAGGGGATTATTTAAGGATCTCATTACTAGTTCGGTAAACAATAGATTATACCGACAGAGATGTCTGTGAGTCAACAGGACATACGTTAACTTGGGTATATTCCTGATACAATTGTTGATCACAATAGCCACCTCCGTTTTGAGGGATTTTAAAAGTATGAATGTTATGTTCGTGTTTTTAAATAATTAACTAAATAAAAATTTATTATTTTTCTGATCGGACCTGGTGGGACTCAAAGGGTTACTTAATCCCCATATACATTGTAATGCAGGTAATTCGAACCTGTCAGATCATTGTTATCTAACTCTACTTTATTTGGCATGAGTGCTTTTGTTTCTTTGGGGATTCTTTTCTGGTCCTCTCTGGATCATATCTGTGATACATTCGCAGACATGGTCATAGGAGATCTAGAAACTTTAGTCAGGATTTCCAATGTAAGAAACAAAATCTGACTAAAATTGAAAAAGAAGCTGTCAAATCACTTGCAAGTAATAATCATATAGTGATAAAATCAGCGGACAAGGGAGGTGGGATAGTAGTTATGGATAAGAACTACTATCAGGAAGAATCCCAAAGAATACTTGATGATAGGGACACCTATGCTATATTGGAATGTAATCCCACCATTGAATATGGGATCACGCTATCCAAATGGTTGGAAAAAGGTTATGATGATGGGGTTATTAGTAAAAGAAGTTGGAATTTCTGGTTGTAAAACAGCCAAAATTGCCACTTTTTTACTTCATCCCCAAAATACATAAAAATCCCTTGAGACCCCCGGGAAGACCCATCATCTCGGGAATTGGGTCCCTGTCATCTAATTTATCTCAGTTTGTGGATCATTTATTACAAAAATATGTGGTAAAAATACCATCCCACCTCAAGGACACGTCGCATGTGCTACAGACCATTCAGGATCTCACTTGGGAGGAGAGTTTGGTTTGGGTCACATGCGATGTGGTATCTCTTTATACCATTATAGACCATTCCATGGGTTTAAACGCCATCGAGTGGGCTTTGAACAAGGATGTCACTATGGAAACCTCGGTTAGAACTTTTCTCATAGAGGCCATACAATACATCCTTACCCATAATTATTTCACCTATGATGGTCGCTATTACCTCCAGACGTGCGGCACTGCGATGGGCACCAGGTTTGCACCTAGTTATGCTAACTTATTTATGGGTATGTGGGAAGAAAATTACATCTGGAATCACAACCCATATGGTGCAAACCTGGTGCTCTGGAAACGCTATATCGATGATGTGCTGTGCATCTGGAGGGGCACCAAGGATGACCTGGAGGCCTTTAAGATTCATCTAAATACTAATGATTACAACATTAAATTCACATTTAATACCAGTCCTCAGTCTATAGATTTCCTAGACCTAACCCTGTATATAGTCAACAATACTGTACAGACTAAAACCTACTATAAGGAAGTGAATGCCAACTCCTATGTTTTAGTATCTAGTCATCACCATTCACAATGGATCAAGAATATTCCTAAAGGGCAGGCTTTAAGAGTAAGGAGAATCTGTTCACAACCAGAGGTATATAAAGAACAGATTAAAGATCTAGGTATGAAGTTTAAGGACAGGAAATATAATATGAGACTTGTCAAGGATGCCATAGATCCGGCAAGCAATACAGACAGAACTACTTTAATTCAATCTGCGAAAAAGGCACCTCTGGATGTAGACAAGGTATTTCTCCCATTTATAACTCAATTTAATGGGATGTCTCATGATATTTCTAAGGTGTTTAATAAGCACTGGGGGATTCTACAAAGAGACCCTATCCTTAATTCAATACTACCAAATAGACCTCAAATTGTGTACAAAAAGCCCGAAATTTGAAATCACAAATAGCACCTAGCTGCCCTAAGAAATGTTCGGGATCTGGCCAAACCATGTGGCTTGGAGATCGTAAAGGCTACTATCCGTGCAAAAAAATGTATTGGTTGCAGTTTTGGATCCAAATGCAAAGAGTTTAAATCTAATGTCACTGGCAAAAGTTATGATATTCAAACATTCATTATGTGCAAATCCAATTTTTATGTTTACCTTTTAGAATGCCCATGCGGGTTACAGTATGTGGGTAGAACAGCGACAGAGAACAGAGAAGGTTTGCAGAACATGTGTATAACATCAAAAAGGGTTTGGAGACACATAGTGTATCCAACCACTTTAAGATTCATCATAACATGTTACCTGATGGACTCACCTGCATCGGCATTGATTGCCCTAAGGTTGGTGTTAGAGGGGGAGATAGATTACAGAGGGTCTCTCAACAAGAGACCTTCTGGATCAATACTTTAAAGACCCTCTCCCCTAAAGGGCTTAACATTGACTTTGATCTGGCATCCTTCCTTTAGAGACTCCCTGTTCTATCACCATAAGAATGTCAATATGTTTTCCTGTTGTTCAATTTATGTTTCCAGGTTTTATTAGTCATTTAGTCATGTATTTTATATAAATGTGCCTTGTTGAACTAATTGTTCATTACAGAGGTGTTTTTAACCCCACTGCTGCCATCACAAAGCATCAGTAGATTCACCTTTGCCATTTTATATGCCGCCCCATCCATTAATAGGTTAATATGGGGCTATTTAAACACACGGGATTGCTGAGGCTCCACAACCCTGACGAAGTGACGTTCCCCGTCACGAAACGCGTAGGGAGGAGCCTAAGGAGACGCTGGCCTGGACACTCATCTTATCACCGGTCTAGGAACGGAGGTGGTGACGTCATCACGCTCGCGCCGGAATAACGCGAGGTACACGCGGTACCGGCAAGGACTACCAGAGACTGTGTGTTGCTGTTGGGTGGCCGGGTCGGGCACTTCTAATTTGATTTTAAACTCACGGTTCCTTGTGAGTATAATTCTGTTCGAGTTCTGGAGGCGTTATTAAAGTTTTTAGATACTGCGCAATCCTCTGTTTCTTTTTATCCCTTGTTGGAGATTATATACAGGAGACCTGGAACAGAATCAGGAGATATTTTCCTGAGAAGGAGGTTCTTTTAGTACCCATCGAGATCGGGGATACCACGTGGGGTTCGTGTTACCATGAAAACGCCTGGATCTAGAAGACCACATATACAGTTTCTCTCCACTGCATGCTGCCTACCCTAACTCTAGTAAGTGGGCATTTTTTTGAGTTGCATAAGGGAGGACTTCATTGCTGAAAAACAATACTGCGCAATGTTTTGTCCCTGGTTTATGTCTCACTCTGCAGGACAATAATCTGCTGCGAAGGAGAAACTTTTTTTTCCACGTGCATTGAGAACTGAGTCCATTTTCTGTTCATTAACCATTCAATGTCTGGAAGAAAGGACTCCACTCATTTCAGTCACCAATATCCTTTTATGGAATATACACATTGATTTTGTTTAATTCACATTTGTTTAATTCACATCATTTATGTACACATGCGCCAGGTTTCATTTCTATATTTATATTTTCATGTTGTTTTTGGGTAACTTTTGAGATAGTTCCCTTAGTAGAATTACCAGGCTGCGTTTTTTTTTTTTTTGTACACTGCACTGTTTCACAATTGGTCTAGCGCTGGTTTTAGTACCCTTGTTTTGCCATTCAGTGCCAGTTAATATCTTTACTCCCTGAGCCAATCCTCCATATCCATATCACTGTGTTTAACCATACATCCTAATCCAAAGTGGCATTTACTATCAACACTGTAGTCAAACAAGACTACTAGTAAAAACAACATTACCTAATGGGAAATGATAAATAATCTCTGTGTAGCACGGGACTTACCCTGTTCAGAAAACTTACACATGCCTCCAATACGGGAAAAGGTATTGACTCTGCCCAAGCATCGGTATCCCACAGTAACTAGGGCCCGTGAGGACAAGGGTACAGTGAGAGCTGGGGATATCACTCACCTTCAAAACTAGATTGCGAAGTTTAAGCCACCTAAGAAAGCACTAACCAAACCTGCAGCTGCCCAACAGGCAACAAACAGAGGTAGGAGTGCAGAATCAAAGCCAGAAGAATCCTTTGCTGAGGAAGCTGAAAAGATAGGACATTCTCTGGAAATGGAGCTGGGGTCGAAACTCAATCCCAAAGAAGCTGAATTGGCGACTACATTGAAAGGGAAAAGTGCAGGAAAACAGCTTCAAGAACTGAGGGCTCAAGTGGCTGTTCTTGAGCGCTCTTGTGATGCCAGGAAATGGACATTTGGTGCTAAAGTGGAGCACATGGGAAGGATGGCGAGAGAGCGATTTGCATAGGCGCTCTGCGACTGTCGCCATACAGTCAGCCTACAAAAAGAGGAGTGTCCGATACAGGGGAAAGCTCAATACCATGTGGTCAGTACAAAGACTGTACTTGGAAAAAGTTCTCCTCGAGCGACTGAGGACTGCTGATCTCAAGCACCTTCGGGAGGAGACACTACTAAACTGGAGGAAGGGCTCCAATCCCAGCAGGACTGAGGGTTCTCCTCCATCCACTCTCATTCAAGTCACAGAGATATATCTCGAATGAGAGTGGAAGGATGGGCTTTGGCCGTGGCAAGCCTGAGCTTCCCACATATAGGGGAGGTATGTAACAGGGGACTTACCCTGTTCAGAAAACTTGCCTCTAATCCAGCCGTGTGCTGGTTAATTGACCAGCGCATGGCTGATTAGAGGTGTTAGAAAAAGCCTGCCTCTGAGACAGGAAGTAAGACTTCTTAGCTCACATGTGAGCTGAACTAGGAGACAGACCAGAGGTTCCTGAGTCTCCCAGGTGAGACTGACCGAGAGAACACAGATGTCTGGAGCTGACAAATAGGACTTCTAAACTGGAGCTGATTAGCCAGAGAAAAGGCAACAACCCAGCAAACAGATAAGACTTTATTTTCAAATGACTGTTGTCTATATATATATCTATATGACTTGGGCTGATGAATTGCTTGGGTAGACACCCAGTTAAAAAGGACTGGAATATAGGGATTCATATATGCCAAAGTGGAGCAGGTTTTGTTTGGCTCACTATTTCTCTTATGTTGATCTTTGCTGTGTTTAAAGCGACAGGCACAATAAAAGCCTTATTTAATTTCACCTTAAAACAGTATCCATTGTGTACCTCCGCACATGTCCTCTTACACTCTGGTTTTCAATAAATATGGAATACTACAGTTCAATAAGCACCCAATGCCTGGCACAATAAATCAGCTTTGTCGTGTTGACATATTGGTATGTTTCTCAAGAGGTTATACATCTTCAAGTAATCACACTAAGAATCTATTATCAACTCATTAGTTTTAGTTTATTTCAAAATAGAATCAATTGTAAATTTCATATGAACAGTTGAATCATTATCCAGCCATTAATAGAATGTATTATTATACAATTGTCTGTACAGCTGTGTAACATGGCAGTCAATATCCATTACTCCCTATCTCATTCCATATCAGATGTTTGAATTATAATCGTATAATTGTAATTGCTGAAAACATATTTCATTCATCTTGCCTATAATTGATAATGTGTTTATTTCAGGCACCTGAGTAACATGTTTGTGAATAATGTTAATATAATTGGATTGCGTAAAATACATCTTTATGTTTAGTCAACATTTTACTGTTATTATTTGAAAGGGATTCACTTAATTTTGTGCCATTTAATCACCAAAGAGATTAATGTATGATCTACAGATGTACAGTAGCAAGACCTACTATTTTTCAGCACTGTGGAAAGCCACATGACTGCGACAGTGAATGGCCCGGTGCTGCAGGATCGTCGCTGGGGGGTAAGCAAACAAAGACGTCCACTGCACAAGCAACTTCTTTCCCACATTGTTTCAAAAGCACCTCTTGTTGCTTTTTTCTAAAACAGGGGCATTACAGATTCCCGTCACAACTAATTCTCCAAGAAAAAGGGAGAAACAGAAGCGCACCAAGGAAAGTATAAAATAAGTTTCTGTAACATAAAAGGATAACATACATACTTACAATTCAGTAAAATAACTTGAGCTCTGACAATTGAGGATTTCAAAAAAGTCCCACAACTGCAGGTAGCCAGCGAAATGGGCCACGTCGCCACCTCGCCTTAAAAGTCTCTACTGGATTAGAAGCAGAGGGTCTTTAAGTAATTCCTTTATCGCTGTGGATGGTCCAATCTGGAAGCATGGACCCACTGCAGTGTGACCGCAACAGCCCTATCTCTGGAGCTGCGGCTTTATGGGTTTTTTTTTAAGCAGTAGCTCCAGATACAGTAAGTCTTGTTACATATGTACAAAAATTATTGTAAGTTCCCTGTAATGTGGAGGATATCTTCTGCATCCTAAAAGTCTTCATTAGAAATGTGTGAACATTTCGCTGAAGTTTGCAAACTACAGAGAGAGATGCAAAATATATTCAAAATATTTACATTGCCATATTTCTCAGTTATCTTCTCCGGTGTGTTCACAGGTATTTCTCCACGTAGAGTTTAAGTGACAATTTGGAGATATATCAGTAATTTATCCCTTCCTCAATCTCTCTGGAGACAATCTACTGTATTAAGCTTTTGAAAAGTAAATATAAAAAGTTGATCAAATCAAACCGCGCTCAGGCTTTCTAAAAAGGATCTTGAAGTATATCTGCTTCTTCCTCTTGCTGATGCTGTGGTATGAAGGCACCCCTCCTTCACCGGTAACCACCGTGGGAAGACTCCAACGCGGGCAATGATGCAAAAATAAACACAGAAGCGCACCAAGGGTCAAGGTACATGTAATATACAAATGAAGTAATAACAAGTAAAAATGTACATATAAAATATAGTAAATCCAGTAGAGATCAGTACACAGGTTTCCAGTTCGGTTAGATGTTAGGCGCAGGGGGTGTGAGTGCTGAGACTCGCAAATCAGTCCCGCGCGCTGGGACCAACTGGCTCGGCAAAACACAGATGTCACTTCCGGGTTGCGGCTTCTCGCAGGACCCGTATAGAGTAGTCCACACAATCGCCTGTATTCTGTATTTCAGCACACATCCCACTTCGAGCGAGCCGGATGGAATTGGCTCAAGCCTGTGTGGGGAGGCTGGAACTATACAGCCAACAGTCTGGATCCCTATGTGTGCACTGAAAGAGCTCCGCAACGCGTTTCACACAATTCAGTGCTTCATCAGGCAAGAGTTTAGAACACCTATAGGGTGGCCTTTTATACAGGCTGTTAAAGGCCACCCATATATGTGCTATAAACTTACATGGTCATGTATAATTAAATAATCTACAAGACCAAAATTAATCACAATATTAATACATACAAACAATAAATTAATATAGAAAAGAGTAGAAGAATAAGAGAAGAAAGGGTAGAGAAAAGGAATGAACAGAATTGAAAAAGAGACAAGGAAAAATATATAGAATAAGTACTAGGAAGAATTAGAGAAAAAGAAAAAAGGGAAAACAAAGAAAAGAAAAGAGACAGAAAGAAAGAGAAGAAATAGATGATAGAAAGAAAAATAAGATACAGAAAGGGAGGAAAGAAGGTTTTGGTTAGGAGTGAGTCCCCCTGGGTGTAAATGATCAAACCTAAAAAAGTGGTATGATCCTTCTGGACATCACTGGTGAAGGTGAGATTGAATTTATTAACATTGATCTTATCAACAAAGCTGTCAAAAGACGCCCTATCACCATCCCAGATGACCAGAATATCATCAATGTATCTCCTCCACAGTTTTAGCTGCGGAGGAGATACATCAAAGCCCCAAATGTGTGATGACTCCCACCATCCCATATAGAGATTGGCAAAAGAAGGTGCAAAACGTGTCCCCATTGCAGTGCCACAGTGTTGTAGATAAAACTTGTGTTGAATTTTTTTTTTATTGTGTTTAAGAATGAATTCAATAGAATCGTGAATGAAGTGACGTTGAATAAGTGGAAGTGTATCATGTAGTGCTAAATAAAAATCAATAGCATCTAATCCACCCTGATGTGGTATAGAAGTGTAGAGTGCCTGAACATCTAAAGTGGCTAATAAATATGTGTTTACCCAAGGAAAATCAGTGAGTAAAGTGAGAACCGAAGTAGTGTCTAATAGGTGTGAGGGAAGTGTGGGCACAAGTGGTTGTAGAAATATGTTCACATATTGAGAAAGATTAGCTGTGAGAGAATTGATGCCAGAAATGATAGGTCTCCCAGGTGGATCTATAAGTGACTTGTGAATTTTAGGTAAGTGATATAAAATAGGGATGGTGGGGATTATACAGAAGAGATAATCATACTCCACCTTGGTCAATACACCCGATTGTCGTGCCCCCTCCAACAGAAATTTTAAATCTGCTTGATATTGTATAGTTGGATCCTTGGGTAGTTTGCAGTATGAGTTGCTATCAGATAACAATCTTGTTGCTTCTTTGCAATAATCAGTTCTATTTTGAAGGACTATGGCCCCACCTTTATCCGCCTCATGTAAGATGACATCTTGATTAGAATTTAATTTGCGTAATGCCAGCTTTTCTTGGGTGGTTAAGTTATTTGAATGTTTATAATTCCCGTCTAGTAATAAGCACAATTCCCTGAAATATTTCTCTACCAATTTATTAAAGATCTCAATATAGTGACCCCGAGAGTGGTATGGGTAGAAAACTGATTGAGGTTTATATTTGGTATGAATAATAGGAAACTCAGTTTGGGAATCCATTTAGCCTTCATCAGCTAAGTTGGTAAGATCAACTAAAACAGCTTGTTCATCAATAGTGAATTCCTCAATATTGGAACATACATTTGGGAATGTTAATTCTGATGTATTAGGTGCAGTTGAAAAATGTCTACCCAATGTGAGTTTCCAAGTAAATATTGGAGGTCCACATATAAATCAAAATGTTGAGCTTTACAAGTGGGAGCGAATGAAAGACCTTTACTTAACAGCATCATTAGAGTGTTATCTATAGTGAGTGATGATAAATTAAAGATACCGTTATTGATTAATGTAGTGTTGTCTGGGTTGGTTTTTTGGAGGGATGTGGCGATTCCTCCTCATCCCCTTGCTCCTTTTCGGAATTCTCTCTTTTTCTTGATATCTTGTTTTTGTTCTCTGGTGGGTAATTTGGATCCCAGGTTGTTAATGTTTGTCTTGCTTGATTCAACCTGTTTAAAAAATCCTCATTATGTGTTTCAGGCAGTTTATTTAAAACCTCATATTTATTTTTCAAAGGAATTTGTGTATCTCTTATGTCTTTTTTTTCCTGTTGAGTCATAGTACCCCTTGGGTCCCTATGTGGCTCTCTAGGATTATGATCCCGTGTATAGTGATGTTTCTGATAATTCTTATTATTTTTAGATTTTGGATATTTCCAATAAGTAGGGGGTCCAATTGGGTGGCCCCATGGTGGTCTATAAGAAGTGTTTTCCCTATGATGTTGGGATGTATACCTATTAGGTTGATCATTGG
Organism: Ascaphus truei; assembly: GCF_040206685.1. Taxonomy (NCBI): domain Eukaryota; kingdom Metazoa; phylum Chordata; class Amphibia; order Anura; family Ascaphidae; genus Ascaphus; species Ascaphus truei. Next base: position 26,349,729 of record NC_134483.1, read on the forward strand.
GGGAAAAAAATGTGGATTGGCATGATGGTAATGGGGATCTCTAGGTGTTCTAGGTGGATATCTGTAATGTTTATCGGGTTTGTGAGAGTGGGTATTGATATGTTCAGGTATAGACATATAAAAAGTTACTTGATTCTGTGAGCGCTATTCAATAAAATCTGACAAAACAACAGTTACAATGCTTTAGTGCCATTAGAAGAACTTTAGAACAGTCAAAAAAATTTGCACAAGATCAAACTGATTTTATTATAGAGGGCATAGAATTTATATTAAATCACAACTACTTTTCTTTTAATAATTGTTTTTACTTACAAACCAGGGGTACAGTGATGGGACCCCGGTTCGCGCCAAGTTACGCTAATTTATTTATGGGGGTTTGGGAGGAGGATTTCATCTTCCGTTCCAACCCTTTTGGCGCGAACCTGGTGTCCTGGAAACGCTACCAATACGATATCCTTATCGTATTGGATGGAAATAATGAATCACTTGAGGAATTGTTAATATATCTTAATAATAATAACCTAAACCTCAAATTCACCCATCAGTATGATCGTACCAGCATCTTCTATCTCGATCTTGTTTTATATGTGGAAGATAAAAGAGTTTTAAGTAAAACCTTTTTTAAGTCTGTAGACTGCAATAATTTTATTAGTAAAAGCAGATGTCATCATCCATAATGGACCTCAAATATTCCATCGGGGCAATTTAGAAGATTAAGAAAAAATTGCTCCGATATTGAGGTCTTTGATGAACAATCAGCCATGCTGGAAAAAAAGATTTTTAGAGAAGGATTACATACCCTTGGATTTATGTGAAGCAAAAAATCAAGTACGGGAACTTAACAAACATCTACTTTTAAAGTCAAACTCAAGTAAAGTGATGAAACCGAATTTTATTCCTTTTATCACTCAATTTAATAGTGATCATTTTAAAATCAATAAAATTTTAAATAAGCACTGGCATATTTTAAAAAGTGATCAAAATTTAAAAGACTTTTTACCAGACCGTGCCCAAGTTATTTATACAAAAGCACGTAATATTAAAGATAGACTTGCTCCTAATTTTTTGAGACCATTACCTACTAGTGATACTTGGTTGGCTCAAAAACCCAAGGGTTTCTTTAAGTGTACCGGTTGTAAAGCCTGTAAATTTTGAATTACCAAAACCGATTGCTTCATGTCCCAAGTGACCAAAGAGGTATTTAAAATTAATAAATTTATCAACTGTAAAAGTACCTCTGTTATTTATTTATTACAATGCCCGTGCGGTCTAAAATATGTGGGCTGCACTATCAGACCTCTCTGGGTCAGAATTCTGGAACATATTAGGAACATTGCAAATGGATTGGAAAACCACAGTGTTCCATTACATTTTAAACAGGTCCATGAGTCTAATCCGGAGGGTCTGAGTTATATAGGCAGTGATTTGGTCACTTTAAATTGGAGGGGAGGCAATCGTATCCAGGAAGTCTCCCAAAAAGAGACTTTCTGGATACATAAACTGCGTACACTTAAACCTTTGGGTCTTAATATTGTCATTGATTTAGCCTCTTTTTTAAATTAACTTAATTAACATTTAAGTGCACTTTATACATAAATTTAATATATATTCCTCTTTTTAAGAAGGTCTGTTTTATATATGTTTTTATATATGTTTTTTAATATACGTTTTAAATATATGTTTTTTTTATATACTGTATGGTTTAAAAGATATGCCATTTATGTATATGCACTGATCTCTCTTCTTGTTTCCATTTAGATTCGTCATAGGGGTTATTTGTTATATTTCTAATTATATCTTTCATGATTTTTATTGTGTAATTTTATAATGTTTTTGTATTATATCAAGTTAGCAATTACTCCCTCTTATGTTTATTGTCACCATTTATTATTATTCAGTGTTCCGATTTGTCTAGCAATCAAGTAGGGCTTATTGTAGAGATACTGAGCCTATCACACTCAGTTGTGCACCGTGATGTCATCTATTCCCTCCCTTTTTTTGGGACTATTTAATTTAGAGTCACTGCAATGTATCTCTACACCCCTGAAGAAGTCCGAACCATCAGATGAAACGCGTAGGGTTTTCCTGTGCACTCAGACCTTGTTGAAGCAGTCAGTTCTTTCTATGGACTCTCTGCTGTGATATCAGCTGTTTCACTGCTGCGCCCTCCCGCTTGGATATCCTGTGTTGCGCTGACTACCACGGAGCCAGATGATCTTCCCCCCACTGCTGGATAGCTGAGGGAGCCAGTCCGTGATGCCAGACGCCGATCGAATGCGGAAGCAGAGGACGTGTAACAGCTGACTGGAGTCCATCACACAGCATCTGAACCCAGAGTGGTTAAACTGCTTTTATTTGTTCTGCAGCATGTGAGTGTGTTGGAGCCTCCTTGCTCGAGTATTTTTTAGTAATTAAATTGTGTTGCACTATATATTTTCTTCTTTTTCTTTACATATGCTGCCTATTTGAGATTCCCTGTGATTTTTCCACCTTGGAGAGGAAGTTATTGCGCTTTGTGTCCTCCCCCAGACAACGCAAAAATAATTTTATGCTATTCCACTGTTAAATGTTTATACTTTTTTGCCTAATTTAATAAAAGAATAGTTACTGTATGTATTATTTTTAGCCATAAAAAAGAAGAAATACAGCAGAGATTCAAAAGACTAGAATCACTAAAGGTCAATAAATTAATGAAATTGGTGTTATCCGTGTTTAATGCCAATTTTTTTACCTATTTATTACAGTTACTGTATATCACCAGTAGTAAAGCAGAGATAATGAGCTTTTTTACCACGACTATACTGTAGATCAGTATTTTTTTTAATGTGACGTATGAAAATGTGTATATATTACTAAATTACTTATTTAAATGTGTAGCCCTGTGTTGGTTGGGCTATAGTTCTTCCCTCCTCCTGGAAGTAATCCCTGCATAAGGGCAGGTTACAGGAGTTATCATGGGTTTTCCCCACCTCAAGCAGTGCACTGAGGCAGTAAAGGCAGGTCACCTGACTCTGTCCAATCAAGGGACACAGGGGCAGTGCCTGTTGAAACTACTTAGGGCATTGCACTTCCTATTTAGAGAGGAGTTAGATATAGTGAGGAGAGAGTCAGGGAGTTCACGGGTGTGTACCCCATACCTCCTACCCTGCTTAGGGGTTAGGGGAAGAGATAGACCCACTCTGGGTGGCCCTAGGCCTGGAGTGGAGTCAGGGATATCCTGCTGGGAGACAGCTTGCTGTGTGCACTGTATGCTGTAACTGACTGAGTGAGAAGAGGAATAAAGAGATTGTAGTTTTATACAAGCTCCTGCCTGAGAGTGGAGTTTATCAGGAGGAGGGAGAGACAATTTTTCTGTAGGGACTCCACCCCATATTGCTTGGGGCTGCAGGAGATGGAGGCGCTGTACCAGTGAAGAGAACGGAGGCACAACCACAGAAACCTATCCTGTCTTCCACCATGTCATCGCGGGAGACTCAGGGCCCCTGTTGCCAGCAGGTACGCACCACACTGAGACATGTAGCCTGAGCATTAGATCCCCTAGTGGACCCTATGTGAGATTGGGTGGGGGAAACAGGGTTACACATGCTTTTCACTAAACTCCCATCCTATCAATATTCTACTACCATAAAAATATCACCAACTTGTTTTACCTACCCCAGACTGGATTTATCCTGCATATAGAACTGTATTAATAGATTCACTACTTAGTTACCCATGTGGCCAGCTAGTTATGGTCAGCGCAATATATAGGCTATATAATGGGTTGGCCATAAATGCCAACATTATGCTTATGTGTTTTATTTGTGCAGTTGGATCTTTATCCTCTATGTTAACTCCTTTGGTGCTGAATTGCATCCTTTGCAATACAATATTCAATGCAATCTTTTACCATAGGGTCTTGTAAGGAAACTTATTACATAACCTTATGGTTTAAAAATGTAATACTAGTGCCCTCTTTCCTCTTCTCCTCCTCCCACAAACCTTGCATTGCTAGTGCTGATTTCAATGAGTTAACACACATTTGTATCTCTAGCATTATTTACCTGAAGGGTAGTGCATATTGTATTGCATGTATGCAATTGAGCTACTGTACATGTCGCAACCAATTTAGGAATAAATAATTCTTAGTGAATACGTCAGTAATTCCACACAGTCACAGTGATCCCATTTTTTTTTAAAACATCAATTTTTAACATATAATTATCGACCTTTAGTGAATCTAGCCCAATGACTGATAAAACAAGTTATTCAAACAAATGATAAAATTGTAGGATAAAACCAGTGATATTTCTTTATTTTGGTCTCGGGTCTGACATAAATTATCATGTACACCTCACTCCATCTCTTTCTTTCCATTTAACATACCATTCTCTCTCATACATGTTCATACAGATGCAGCCACCAGTATTATATCACTTGCCTTGGAAAATATGGGGCAATCTCACAGTAAATGCCTTAACATGTCTCAACATTTCTGTGAGATTCCTAATGGCCCATCGGATTAACACAGCGGAGGGTCCCTGCAGTCCCATTTAAACTGAATGGGACTGCAGGGATCCCCCGCTGTGTTAATCCGATGGGCCATTAGGAATCTCACAGAAATGTTGAGACATGTTAAGGCATTTACTGTGAGATTGTTGAAATGTTGAGGCATTTACTGTGAGATGCCTTAGGCCGGGGCCATACAGCGCTGAGCCGCGCTGATGCTCATGCTCTCCTGCTCAAGCAGGAGCTTTTTTGTGTCCTGGCATGAGCATCAGCGAGCGCCCTTGTGAGGCGGTGGGAGGCGGGGCTAGCGCACCATGTTGCCGACGTCACGGAGTGCTATTGGCTTTTGCCGGTCACGTGACCGGCCCTCTGCTTCCCTCAGCGTGAAAAATTAAATGAATCTGTTGGCTGCAATCCACACGCTTCCGCACGCCTGTGGAAGCGTCTACCAAATCCCCACACATGCCGGATGCAGGAGGTAAGTTTCCTGGCTCAGCGCGGCTCACCACTGTATTTTTTACCATGGCCCCGGCCTTAGGTTTTACCCAGGCAAGTGATCGGATGTTGGTGGCTGAATCTGTAGGCGCTTTCACATCAGCCTTGCCGCATTCCCAGGTTTTTTTCCACATTAATACAGATCTACCAAGACTTACTGCAGCAGAGAAAGCAAAATGCTTTAATAGTTTCCCTACTGCTTCTGATTAAATTCACGAGGCCAGAGACGTTGTAGTTTTTTCACGCCTGACCAAACAGACGGTCCAAAACTTAATTGCCAACAGAGGTACAGTATTTCTATGTTATAGCACTTTCTCATGGAATAAGCATATGAAATAAAAATAATTAGAAATAAGCAAACAGAATTGTGGTGAATAACTCAAACACAGATGATCATTAGGATTTGGATAAATGCGAATAAAAATTGTGATTAAGATACTGTAAATATTAATTGTCAAATACTGCCACTCAGTATCTTTATTTTAATCTGTGATAGCAGTTACTGATATAGTGAAAAATGTTGCAAGGGAAATCAATGACCTATAATATTGTGATTATTTGTAAATGACATTGTGCTAAACATTGTAACAATCATCACTACCTTATATTAAACATCTCTGTTTACAAGATTGTGACTTGTTTCTTTCTGAAAAGCATTTAACAATGCCGCTGAAAGATCTGTTTTATTATTTTAACATTTATCGTGGTGGCTCAAAGATGTGTTTTCTAGTCAACAAAATGAAATTGCCTGAGAAAACATTGCATTTAGTATAACGACATACTGAAAGCAGGGGAGGCTCTACTGTATTTTATCTAAGTATTATTTCAAATCATCCACATCAAAGAACAGAAAGAATACAGTGTACTTGATTGAATATATTTCATTACAGTATTTCTTCCAAATTAATTGTGATTTATTACATATTGTTATTGTTATTACAGTATTTTATTAAAAACTATACATTGCCATGTAATCATTCAAAAAGTATCAACGAAAACGTTTATTAAAGTGAGTTTTACAATTATTATACTTACTGAGCCACTAATTCATATATATATATATATTTCAAGATTTGTAAAGAAAACTTTTGGATAAATTAATTATCTTTGTAAAGCTATATGTTATAAAAGGTGATATCAATTGTCAAACTCTGCTGCTCAAAATAAACGTTAAATGATTTACCTTTTTATAAACACCACTGGACAGTAATTGTTAATATGTTTTTTGACATTTTCAATTTAATAACGTTCATTATGTGGTATATATTGTACAACAAAAATAAAACACTATTTTATTCTATTGTTCATTTACAAAAACATACCTTTTACTTTATTTTGCAGCATCAATGACTTTGTTAAAGCAGCAAAACATGTGAAATCTTATGTTTTTTTTTAAATAAATCAGTTTTGTAGTATTAGATAATAGTGACTGTTTTTATTTTTTGTTTCAATTCAACTCAATGCCATTTTTAATGAGTTTTAAAGCATCCTTTTATTTCTGTAACTGTAACAATAGATAATGTCACCTTAATAATATACATTGTAGCCTCTGAGTTACACTGCCTGAAGCAGCCATTATGTTAGGCACACAATCAGGATTTTGACAGATTTATAACAGGAGCACCAAGCGACTGACAGCTTAGGTAAGAACATTGTCACACGCTTTTCATATACAAATAATAATTAAAAAAAGAAAAGGAAATAAAAAGTTAGAAAGTAGTATTGTTGCTTTAATCACAGCAAGTTTCTTTTTTTTAAACTAGTTTTAGATCTATAAATACAATCTTTAACTGCAAAACGAATTTATCTTTGTAAAGAGATTTATTCAATACACATCATGGTGTATTCGCAAGCACTTAAAATGTCTTCAGTTTTGCCCAGAGCTGATCGATATCCTGTTCTTATAAATTGTCCACCTTTTTGCTGTTTGTCTGCCTTTCATACAAAGTTGTAATTAAAATTCCAATGCTAACCTGCTCATTATATGGCAAAGGCTGTGCAGCATATAATTTGCCATTCAAAATCAATACTCTGCAGATCATTTAGACATCTCAGGTAATATCTAAAATCAAGTAATGTGTGTTGTACAAAGTTCTATTTAGTTATTCAACAAGAGTAGTGGGTTCATTTCAATTAATTGCTTTTTTGCAATGTCATTTTACTATATATGTGAAAAGTTATTTATGAGAAATGCATGCTCAGGACAGACTTTATCTCCGTATTCAAAATTGTAAAACAAATTAATTGAGTTAGATGCAAATGTTTAATATAGTGACTCATTTCAACAGGTTAGGAGCAAGAAAATAAGCAAGGTAAATCTATCATAAAATGATTAACATGTACAGAAATTAAAAAAATATATACAGTAGTCTCTAGGTTCCCACCAACATGAAACAATGATTTTCACTTAATTACACTGGCGACCAACTTTATTTTTACTTGGCTAGCTCCGCGAATTTCAGAAGATCCCGGTGATGTGCGGATTTGTGTCGAGTTCTCCCGGGGTATATAGCGTTATTTTCGCGACTGTGATTTAAGCATTTTATTCCCGCTGGCTGCAATACTGCAATGCCGTGTAAAAACGCATGGGGCGTTTGCGAGCTGTTGTCTTTAAAGCCGTCCCCTATAACCCCTAACAAACAGTACTGTACATTTTTATTCATAGTGTACATGTGCATGGGGTGTCCGGAGCTGAACCGTGTTGGTTTCAGTTCGGGGGCCCCCCTGCTCCCCGAGATACAGCCCCCTTTGTGAGGTGCCGGTATCCCTCTGCGTTTAAAGGTCCCGATCACGTGACCGCGACCTGTAAACCAAGCAGAGGGATACCGGCACCCCCTAAAGGGGCCTGTATCTCGGGGAGCAGGGGGTCCCCGGACATAAAACCACAGCGGTTCTGCTACGGAGACCCTCTGCACATCTACAGTATGAATAAAAAACATATATAAATAAACACTCGTTCCTTACCTTAGCGGCTATGTGCTATGGTAACGAAGCAGCATTTCTGTATTTTAATAATATTGTACAGTGAGCAGGGGGTTCCCTGAGCCATAAATTAATGCTCAGGGGACCCCCTGCTCCTGCACAATATTATTAAAAATACAGAAATGCTGCTTCATTACCATAGCGTATAGCCACAAAGGCAATGAAGGGGTTAACTCACCGTGCCCGCTTTATTGTGGGTAGCGGGGGTGGGTGAAGGGGGTATTTGGCCCTTGGTGTGAGTTTAGGACTTGTGGGGGGGTTTCGGGTGCACTTAACCCCTTCACGGCCGTAGCAGTTAATACCGCTACGGTCATGAAGAGGGTTAAGCCCTCCCGCTACCCCCTGCAAGCCCTAAACAACCACCGTTTGGGCTAATACCCCCTTCACCCACTCCCGCTACCCACAATAAAAAAAATCACACACAGCAGCCGCCCAAAAAATAAATAAATAAATCTAAATAAATAAATAAATAAATAAATGACTATAAATAAATACATTTGAAATACATTTTTATTTATAGTGTAGATGTGCAGGGGGTCTCCGGAGCTGAACCGCGTTGGTTTCAGGTCGGGGGAACCCCTGCTCCCCGAGATAAAGGCCCCTTTATGAGGTGCCGGTATCCCTCTGCGTTTAAAGGTCCCGATCACGTGACCGCGACCTGTAAACCAAGCAGAGGGATACCGGCACCCCCTAACGGGGCTGTATCTCGGGAAGCAGGGGGTCCCCGGACCTAAAACCACAGCAGTTCTGCTCCGGAGACCCTCTGCACATGTACAGTATAAATAAAACACATATATAAATAAAGAATCGTTATTTACCTTAGCGGCTATGTGCTATGGTAATGAAGCAGCATTTCTGTATTTTAATAATATTGTACAGTGAGCAGGGGGTTCCCTGAGCCAGAAATTAATGCTCAGGGAACCTCCTGCTCCTGCACAATTTTATTAAAAATACAGAAATGCTGCTTCATTACCATAGCGTAAAGCCGCTAAGGCAATGAAGGGTTAATGCAGAATAAACAATAAATCCATTACATACATATTTTTAATGTGTGTTTTAAACCTCCCTGACTTCACTGTAATCTATGTAAAAAACCCTCCCCCTATTGTGTGTTTTAAACTTCCCTGCCTTCACTGTAATCTATGTAAAACCCCCTCCCCCTATTGTGTGTGAAACTTCCCTGCCTTCACTGTAATCTATGTAAAAAACCCTCCCCCTATTGTGTGTTTTAAACCTCCCTGCCTTCACTGTAATCTATGTAAAAACCCCATCCCCCTATTGTGTCTGCTAAGCTTCCCTGCTTTGACTAATCTGTGTAAGCCCCCCTCCCCCTATTGTGTCAGTTAAATATGCCTGACCTGTGTTTCTGTGAGTGCAGTGTACTGTATGTAAATGTGGGGAGGGGGATCATGTGTAAATAACCACACCCACTACCCACTACCCTCCTGTACATGGCCCCTCCGCTGCTGCAAAAAAGAGACAAAAATGAAAACATACAAAGTAATGTCCCCTAACCCCCTAATCACCATAGCGGTTATTAACTGCTACAGTCATTAAGGGGTTAACCCACCCTCGCCCACTACTCGGGATGACTACATACCCTCCCACACTAACCCCCCCACCCGTGAGGCCTAATCACCCAGTACCCACAAGGGAGGCCTACCCACATACCGTTGGGAAACACACACCCCCACCCCCAGTACCCACAATAAAAACAATACAGTGCCCCACAATAAACATCATTCTATTTATTAAATACATTACCCACCCCCTGTGCCCCCCCATAAATACAAGATTTATTATTTTACATACAGGGTTCATAACGCAGCCCCACGCGAGTCCCCGGTTGGCTGGCGGGGCACCTGGACAGACCTACAGTTTACAGCAGCCCTATTTACACAGGTTCTGGAGGCCTGCTGGTGGGTCCCGCCAGAACCATGGCCCCCAGGTGGTCTCCTTGGGTCACCGTGGGCCACAATTGGGTCCCCACGGTAGGCCCGCGGATGTCTGGGAGCCCCGGGTCAGATCCACAGGTGTCTGCGGGGCCTCGGGTGGTTCCTTCGGGAGTCTGGGGAACTCACGAGTGCTCAATACGGGTCCGCGGTGCCCCCACAGAAGTGGGACCACACATCATCATCCCCGCACCTACGGGTCGGCGGTGCCCACACAGAAGTGGGACCACACATCGTCATCCCCGCAGACTATGGGTCGGCGGTGCCCCCACAGATGTGAGACCACCGCTTCATCCCCGCATGTGTCACCCGTGGAACCACCAGCCTGATACCCTTGGGATACCCGAGGATACCCGCAGGTGGTCGCCAGAGGTCCCACGCAGAACCACGGAACCAACCCTGAATGTAAAAAAAATAAACCTGGCCTATACATTCAATACATACACCCTCCCCCCCAACACCTACAGTACAATAATGTGCAAAATAACTATTATCCAGATATGGATAATAGATTAATTGTCCATTATTAAAAACATTAACTAGGATATACAAATAAATAAAGTACTACTGACCTCATCAATACGAAGTGTCCGTCGCCAGCAAAATCCTTGTCTTGCCCACAACATACATAGCAAATACAAAGCCAATACATTGCAATTACATTCAGATATCAATTAACCTCTTAAACACCTTATCAGATAATAACCGCAAAGGTGTTTAAGGTGTTAAGCCACAGTGGCCCGGTACCCACCCTTCACCCATGAATTTGTACAGTGGCTTCATCATGCAACTATATATATATACTGTATATATATATATATATATATATATATATATATATATATATATATAGAGAGAGAGAGAGAGAGAGAGAGAGAGAGAGAGAGAGAGAGAGAGAGAGAGAGATACAGTATATATATATACAGTATATACACACACATGATGAACCAATATACAAATACATGTAGAAGGGTTATCAAAACCATACTGTCCTTCAAATAACACTGCTCCATAGAACTTCTCCATAGACACACTACATTAAAATCAATATCCTTTAATAATCCCAACTGATTTTACAATCTAAATCATCACAATCCAATGAAAAGTCAATGAAACATTTTAAATGATTATAATCATTAAAATAATTGAAATTTTAAAATTAGATAGATGTAATCGTTGGTATTGTATTGTGTGTTGCCTTGGTTTTAAAGGTTGTATTCTGGTCGGTACTGTATTTTTTCGCAGGCTAAATTGTTCTGCCACAGGCGTGAATTAGTTAATTGTTTCATTGTTCGGGATGGAGTGTGAATTGTTTAGGGATGTAAATAATGATTGCTAATTGATTTTTGTTTACTTGGTTGATTAATTTGCAAATCAGTTGGGTGCATAAATTTTATGCATCATTTATATTTGAATGTGAGGTGTTTCATTGACTTTTCATTGGATTGTGATGATTTAGATTGTAAAATCAGTTGGGATTATTAAAGGAAATTGATTTTAATGTAGTGTGTCTATGGAGAAGTTCTATGGAGCAGTGTTATTTGTAGGACAGTATGGTTTTGATAACCCTTCTACATGTATTTGTATATTGGTTCATCATGTGTGTGTATATACTGTATATAATCACCTTTGCGGTTATTATTTGATAAGGTGTTTAAGGGGTTAATTGATATCTGAATGTAATTGCAATGTATTGGCTTTGTATTTTCTATGTATGTTGTGGGCAAGACAAGGATTTTGCTGGCGACGGACACTTCGTATTGATGAGGTCAGTAGTACTTTATTTATTTGTATATGCTAGTTAATGTTTTTAATAATGGGCAATTAATCTATTATCCATATCTGGATAATAGTTATTTTGCACATTATTGTACTGTAGGTGTTGGGGGGGAGGGTGTATGTATTGAATGTATAGGCCAGGTTTATTTTTTTTACATTCAGGGTTGGTTCCGTGGTTCTGCGTGGGACCTCTGGAGACCACCTGCGGGTATCCTCGGGTATCCCAAGGGTATCAGGCTGGTGGTTCCACGGGTGACACATGCGGGGATGAAGCGGTGGTCTCACATCTGTGGGGGCACCTCCGACCCGTAGTCTGCGGGGATGAAGATGTGTGGTCCCACTTCTGGGGCTCCCAGACATCCGTGGGCCTACCGTGGGGACCCAATTGTGGCCCACAGTGACCCAATGAGACCACCTGGGGGCCATGGTGCTGGCGGGACCCACCAGCAGGCCTCCAGAACCTGTGTAAAAAGGGCTGCTGGTAAACTGTAGGTCTGTCCAGGTGCCCCGCCACCCCACCGGGAACTCGCGTGGGGCTGCGTAATGAACCCTGTATGTAAAAGAATAAATCTTGTATTTATGGGGGGGGCACAGGGGGTGGGTAATGTATTTAATAAATAGAATGATGTTTATTGTGGGGCATTGTACTGTTTTTATTGTGGGTACTGGGGGTGGGGTGTTTTCCCAATGGTATGTGGGTAGGCCTCCCTTGTGGGTAGTGGGTGGGTGATTATGCCTCACGGGTGGGGGGGTTAGTGTGGGAGGGTAGGTAGGCATCCCGAGTGGTGGGTGAGGGTGGGTTAACCCCTTAATGACTGTAGAGGTTAATAACCGCTATGGTGATTAAGGGGTTAGGGGACATTACTTTGGATGTTTTAATTTTTGTCTCTGTTTTGCAGCAAGCAGCGGAGGGGCTGTGGGTAGTGGTTAGTGGGTGTGGGTGTGGTTATTTACATGGGATCCCCCTCCCCACATTTACATACAGTACACTGCACTCACAGAAACACAGGCCAGGCAGATTTAACTGACACAATAGGGGGAGGGGGGCTTACACAGATTAGTCAAAGCAGGGAAGTTTAGGAAACACAATAGGGGGAGGGGGTTTTACATAGATTACAGTGAAGGCAGGGAGGTTTAAAACACACAATAGGGGGAGGGAATTTTACATAGATTACAGTGAAGGCAGGCAGGTTTAAAACACAGAATAAAAATATGTATGTCATGTATTTATTGTTTATGTATTTTAAATACACAGGGGGTGTACTGTATGTTGTTTATTGCAATGTTTATTGGGGGCAAATCAAATGTCCCCAATAAACATGCTATTCTGCCTTCATTGCCTTAGTGGCTATCAGCTAAGGTAATGAAGCAGCATTTCTGTATTTTTAATAATATTGTGCAGGAGCAGGGGGTTCCCTGAGCATTAATTTCTGACTCATGGAACCCCCTGCTCACTGTACAATATTATTAAAATACAGAAATGCTGCTTCATTACCATAGCACATAGCCGCTAAGGTAAGGAATGAGTTTTTATTTATATATGTTTTTTATTCACAGTGTAGATGTGCAGAGGGTCTCCGGAGCTGAACAGCGTTGGTTTCAGGTCCGGGTACCCCCTGCTCCCCGAGATACTGGCCCCTTTTGGGGGTGCCGGTATCCCTCTGCTTGCTTTACAGGCCGCGGTCACGTGATCGGGACTTTTAAATGCAGAGGGATACCGGCACCTCATAAAGGGGGCTGTATCTCGGGGAGCAGGGGGTCCCCGTACCTGAAACCAATGAGGTTCAGCTCCCGAGACCCCCTGCACATCTACACTATGAATAAAAATGTATTTTAAATGTATTTATTTATATTGATTTATTTATTTATTTATTTAAATTTATTTATTTATTTTTTGGGCGGCTGCTGTGTGTTAGTTTTTTTATTATGGGTAGTGGGGGTGGGTGAATGGGGTATTAGCCCCAACGGTGGCTGTTTAGGGCTTCCGGGGGTTAGCGGGAAGGGTTAACCCTCTTCATGACCGTAGCGGTATTAACTGCTACGGTCGTGAAGGGGTTAAGTGCACTCGCAACCCCACCGCAAGTCCTAAACTCACACCAAGGGCCAAATACCCCCCTCACCCACCCCCCTACCCACAATAAAGCGTGCATGGTGGGTTAACCCCTTCATTGCCTTAGCAGCTATACGCTAAGGTAATGAAGCAGCATTTCTATATTTTTAATAATATTGTGCAGGAGCAGGGGGTCCCTGAGCATTAATTTCTGGCTCAGGAAACCCCCTGCTCACTGTACAATATTATTAAAATACAGAAATGCTGGGGGCGCATGCGCGACGGATAGGAGTATGGCAGCCTAACCTAATAGCTCCCCGCCTCGCTCCCTATAAAGTTCCATAAAACCCACAAAAACGGAAACCAAACGACGCAAAAACAAAGCCCCATACAGCACAACCAGTCAGGATGTCCCGCAAAACCCCCAAACCTGGAAAAAAACGGGGGATGCCAGAATATTTCGGAGCTGCAGGGCCGCGCGATGCGGGCTCAGAAATGGCGCCGATTTTGAATGCCGGCTCAGAAACTGAACCGGACGGAGAGGAGGAGGAATTCACCCTCCAGGAGCAAAGACCGGCAAGGCAATGCGACATAACAAGGCTATGCACGACCTCAAAACATTCTTTCAGGCCGAAATGAAAGAGTTAAAGAGGGAAGTAGCTGGACTGGGAGAAAGAACAGGGGTCCTAGAAACGAAGGTAGACCAGTCTATCCGCGCTATCAGAAGACAGGATAAAAAATCCATGGATCTACAGGAGCAGATAAATGACTTGAGAGGGCGACAAGAAGATGCAGAAAACCGCGACAGGCGGAACAATCTGAGAATCCTAAATATGGCGAAAAAGAGCTATTTGTTCGTTCCAATGTTGTTTGGTTCCAGTTAAAAAGTTAACAAATAACCACCAAGTCCTACTGCTTGTGCCTCAAATTGTTCCCATGGCGCAGTACTCGGACCGGAGGATGAATGCTGAAAAATGGACAAATATAAGAATCCCACTTACCTTGGCAGCTCGCGAGGGCAGCGTTGAAGACCCCGGTGGCATCGACAGGAAGAACAAGATGGTCCCCCTATAAGGAAGATGGCGGCGATACACGAGGCAGCGGGAGCCAGGGTGAGACGCAGGAGCCGGAAGGCAGCTTCAGGCGGGAACCAGGAGCGCGCTCACACACAGCCGCCACAGCCGCAAGTCCAATCCAAAATGGCGTCGGACCGGAAGGACGTCACCAAACGCGAGAAAGATCCGGTGAGAGAGACGCCATCTTGAAGGTGGCAGCACGTCGGAAGGCCCCAAGAGGCGGCGAAAGGGGGCCTGAATGAGCCTACGCCCCGCACAGGCATAAAATAGACAGCCATAGCGGAAAAATTTAAACAAACAAGCGCGAAAGTCGGGGAAAGATGCCGGTATAGTCCCAGATGAGACTTAGAAGATAGAGTAGGCAGCGCGTAGAGAGGGGAAAAAGCAGAGGAAGGTAGAGAAGGTTATAGGACCACATAAGGGGGGGGAATAGGGAACAGCCGGTAGGGAGACTATCATTTAAACGGGTAAGAAAGCAAGTACTACAGGCTGCATAGTGATAGCAGAGTAGACAGTCCTAGCATGTGAATATAGAAAGATAGAAGACAGATAGATAGAGCAAGGGAGGAAAGGAGGAACAGAAGGTGAGTAAGAAGGAATAGAAGGTGACAAGGGAAGCATTAAGGATAGGGGAAAGAACAGGGAGCCAAGGCAAATGGGAAATGAGGGATAACACACTAGGAGGGTAGCTATGGCAGATGGGGAGGAGAAAGGGGTAAGACAGAGAGGGGGACGTAGATAGAAGGGAGTTGAAAGAAACAAGAAAAATAGTGAAGGTAGGAGTACGTCACAAGAAGGTAGGCAGGAAAGCTGTACCGAGACCGAGATAGTTTGAGGATGAGATGACAGGCAGTAGGAAAGAAGATAAAAGACTAGAGCCCAGAAAGCGGATTTGAGCAATAGCCCGCGCAGAAACAGATAATAGGCAGAGCTGTGCAGGGTAAGGTGAAACAAAATAAAGAAAAATTGAGGTCAGTGGGTACCGCAGTAGAAAACTAATGACTGCAAAAACACGACAATGTCAGCGCTATAATAATAAGGGATACAGGTTTAAGGGGATTTGGTAGGTTTACCCTGAGTTCAGTGGGTGAGAAGTTTAGCGATTATGAGGGACTGAGAGGCGGGAGAGGTGGGAGGTAGCCTGCCCTGAAGTCTGCATGGGCCTGGCGCTGGTAAATAGGGAAAAATTCCCTATGGACACTAGTGCTACCCTTTGGGTAGGATGTTCGGGGAAAGGAGGCAAACACCCTGCCTCGAGTCCGAACATTCGAACTTTGGACTACAAACCCAAAGGAGGAAATCTCGGCGGAAGGAGTGAGGAAAGAGAACGCCGAGAAAGTTTACTTGTTTTGATTGTTGTCGTGTTTTCTTGTGGTGTTGTGTACATGTCCACCCCCATGTCCCCCTGTGTGTGTCCCCCTACCTTTGTTTCTACAGACGGGGCCAACAAGAGAAAGGTGGTCGGAGTTCGCCGGAATCACAAAAGAGGACTCGGTCGGAAAGGCGTAGATCAGCTACGACAGATGGATCAGCACATCGCCTCTAATGAGTAAGGATATAGTATTAATATCCCATAATGTTAAGGGCCTGAATAGCCCGGCTAAAAGGCGGGTCGCATTTAGAGACTACAGGCGTAAGGGGGCAGAAGTACTCTTCTTACAAGAAACCCACTTCTCCCAAACTAACTTCCCCAAGTATTTCGATAAAGACTTCCGAACCTACTTTCTAGCATCAGATCAAGTTAAAAAAAGAGGGGTCGCCATCCTAATTCATAATCATATCCCATACAGACATGACAAAACATATAGCGACAAAGAGGGGAGGTATCTAATCATCACAGGTTTCATTAGAGAGTCCCCAATAACACTTGCTACTGTATACGCCCCAAATGATAATGCCACATCCTTTTTCAATAGCTTCTTTAATAAACTAAGTAAAGTTGCAAAAGGAAATATCATAATGGCAGGCGACTTGAACAGAGTCCTTAACCCTAGTCTAGACCGATGCACGACCACTAACAAACAACATCGACAGGACGTATTAACTCTAACAAAAGGTATAGCAAATTGTCACCTGATTGACATATGGAGAGAACTGCATCAAGGAGAACGAGAGTATACTTTCTACTCTCACCCACATAACACATACAGTCGGATAGACTACTTCCTCGTGTCTAATGGTATGGTCCCTGGGGTCTCTCGCACAGAGATCCATGATATTTCATGGTCCGACCATGCACCAATAGAGCTGCGGTGCACATTAATCCCACTAGACAGGCCTAGAGCGAACTGGAAACTAAATGAGATCCTATTAAAGATCCCGGATCTCGGAAGAGAAGTAGGTGCTAGAATTCAGGAATATTTTGAGGAGAATGAGGGAAGTGTAACATCACAAGCCACATTATGGGAAGCTCATAAGGCGACTCTTAGGGGGACACTGATGAATCTGGCAGCCAAACGGAAAAGGGAAAGAGAGAAAAAAACTAAGGCCTTAGAAATCCAAATAGCGGAACTCTCTACCCTGCACAAATCTAATAAACAGACACATATACTCAAACAACTGATGGACACCAAAATTAAACTCAACCTCCTCCTTACCTCCCAGGCTGAGAAGGAAATGGCTTGGTCTAATCGGAAATTCTATGAAAAAGCGAACAAACCCGATACACTACTTGCCAATAAGCTAAAAAAGAGGCTTCAAAACAACTCTATTCACGCAATTCGGAACCAAAAGGGAGACCTTACCTCCATACCTGGGAAAATAGTGGAGCAATTCAAAGTCTACTATGAAAAACTCTATAATGGAGATAAGGTCACCCATAACAGTAAAACGGGGGACCTATTGTCCACTTTCCTGAAAGAGGCAAAATTACCAACCTTGGCAAGGGCAGAGCGTGAAGCACTACAGGCGGACTTTACCCTGGAAGAACTCAAAGAAGTCATCAAAGCATTAAAACCGGCCAAAGCACCGGGGCCCGATGGCTTCTCTAATCTATATTATAAGAAATATATTAAAATTCTAGCCCCACATATGCTAAAATTGTTTAATGGTGTACTGGAGGGGGACTCCTTCCCGGCACAGATGCTCCAGGCGTCTATCTCGGTGATCCACAAACCTGGAAGGGACCCGGCAGACTGTAAGAGCTACCGGCCCATTTCACTGATCAATTCGGATATCAAAATCTACTCTAAACTTATAGCGAACAGGGTGGGTAGTGTCCTTCCCAGGTTAATCAACACGGATCAAGTAGGGTTTATCGGAGGAAGGCAAGCGGCAGACAACACCAGAAGAATCATAAACCTGATTGATCTGGCCCAAAAGAAAAATATACATTCTTTGGTGTTGAGTCTGGACGCGGAGAAAGCCTTCGATAGAATAGACTGGCCCTACTTATCAGACACGCTGGGGGCGTTTGGCTTTGGAGGACGTCTCATGCGGGCCATCATGGCTCTATATGGGAGCCCTACGGCGAGAGTGAGGCACCAGGGTTTTCCCTCTGAGCAATTCCACATAAAAAGTGGAACGAGACAGGGGTGTCCACTGTCGCCGCTGCTGTTTGCGCTATGTGTAGAGCCCCTGGCAGCACACATACGAAATAGCCCCGACATTTCGGGAATCTCAATTGGTGAGCAAGAGTATAAGGCCGCCCTGTATGCAGATGATGTCATTTTAACATTAACTAAACCGCTCACGTCCCTTCCTAATGTTTTCGAAATTCTGAACAAATTTAACCATATCTCTGGCTTTAAGATCAATCAGTCTAAATCAGAAGCCCTCAATATAAATCTTCCCAAAGAAGTCGAAAAACTGATTGATCTTAACTTCAATTTCAAATGGCAACCCTCCGCTATCAAATATTTAGGGGTATATCTTACAAGGGACTACAAAAACCTATATAAAGCAAACTTTCCCAGGTTAATAAAGACGCTGAAAGAGGATCTTAGACTATGGGCAAAAGGGGGCATCTCATGGATTGGAAGGATACACTGCGTGAAGATGAATCTCCTCCCAAGGATGTTATATCTTTTCCAGAGCCTACCTATACCATTGGTCCACTCTGACATCCTCTCTCTTCAGTCAGCAATAATGAAATTCATTTGGAATAAGAAAAACCCAAGAATTGCTAAGGGTATTCTGACGAGACCCACCACCAGAGGAGGGCTAGCGGTACCTTGTTTGTTTGCTTACTACAAAGCGGCTCAATTAGCCCAAATTCTCCAATGGC
Source organism: Ascaphus truei (assembly GCF_040206685.1). NCBI lineage: Eukaryota > Metazoa > Chordata > Amphibia > Anura > Ascaphidae > Ascaphus > Ascaphus truei. The sequence continues at coordinate 26,368,776 of NC_134483.1, forward strand.
ACACAGACCCAAGCCTTAGGAGATGGGTAGAGTTGGAGAAAAAGTGTTGTGCACCAATTGACATCCAAACGCTGATCTGGTTGCCCAAGGGAAGGACACGTCAGATCGGCACGCCGCTACAGACCATAGCCAATTCTATTCGGGTGTGGGAGGCCACCAAATTTAGTTGTAAACTAACCACAAAGGCATCACTCATGACGCCAATCATTGGCAACCCTGATTTCGCTCCGGGCCTGAATAGTAAAAACATGAAGTATTGGACAGAAGCGGGCATTACCCGACTTAATGATCTGAGGGACAGGATACATATACAATCATTTGAACAAATCAAATCCGCAAAAAATATCCCAAACACAGAATTTTTTAGGTACCTTCAGATCAGGGATTTCTTTAACAAAACTACAATTAGACCAAAACGTACTAATTTTGAGCAGCTGTGTTCCAGGGACACGGACACAAGGGGACTCACATCTAGGATGTACGGGGAAGTGGTCTGTCCAAAAACGACAAGCGAGACCCGGCTGCACTACATGCGACAGTGGGAGTCAGACTTAGGCGAGACGTTAGAGGACGAGGAATGGGAGCAGATCACACAAGCAGCTGCTAAAAGCTCCATCTGTACCACACTAAAGGAGAACGCGTATAAGGTCCTGATGCGGTGGTACTACACCCCAACTAGATTGGCTAAATTTGTTAAGGGCTACTCTCCGCTCTGCCCGAAACAGTGCGGGGAAGCAGCTGACCTGCGACACATGCTGTGGTCTTGCACAAAAGTGGTCCCGATTTGGGAACAGATTAGAGATTGGTTACAGCGGATTCTCGGTTGGGAGATCCCCCTGGACCCGTGGTTGTTTCTGTTGGGCAGGTGGATCCAGGGAATGCCAAATGCGACGCATAAATTAATCGCGCATTTCGCACTAGCCACTAGATGCGAGATCGCAGCACTGTGGAAGCAGCCAGGAATCCCAGTTATCCCCAAGATTCGAAATCGAATTTGGCACGTTTGCCGGATGGAACAATTAACGAGTTTAGTTAATGACACCGGCACAAACTTCCTAAAAGTCTGGTCACCATGGCTAGCACAGACGGACATCCCTGGGGTGGACGCCACCGCAATTTTGCTATAATAGTCACGAACGCGTTCTCCTTTGGAGGTCAGAGACCAGTCGACATATTGTGACGAACAGATAGATGACAGCCCCCTGGGTAACAACCTAATGAGTCAATCCTACAGAGTTACAGCAATAATCTAGCGTTAGAAGCAATATAACAAAAATAATTATCTACAAGGAAAAGAAGATGACAAATGACTTCGCGGCGGCAGAAACACCCTGAGAAGACCACACCCCCCTCCTCCCCCCTCCCTCCCCCTCCTCCCTTGTCCGGTGTCCGGTTTGTCTTGTATGTCCTTTATGTAGTGTCTCTGTCTCATACCAAAGAAGATTTAATAATCATACGATTGTGTTAACAAAGAAAATCTGTTGGGGTATTGTATTACAATGGGCTGTGATATACTGTCAAAATTTGTAACCCCAATAAAGAAATTTGAAGTTGAAAAAAAAAAAAAATACAGAAATGCTGCTTCGTTACCGTAGCACATAGCCGCTAAGGTAATGAACGAGTTTTTATTTATATATGTTTTTTATTCATACTGTACATGTGCAGAGGGTCTCCGGAGCAGAAACGTTTTAGTTTCAGGTCCGGGGACCCCATGCTCCCCGAGATACAGGCCCCTTTTGGGGGTGCCGGTATCCCTCTGCATGCTTTACAGGCCGCGGTCACGTGATCGGGACCTTTAAATGCAGAGGGATACCGGCACCTCATAAAGGGGGTTGTATCTCGGGGAGCAGGGGGTCCCCGGACCTGAAACCAATGCGGTTCAGCTCCGGAGACCCCCTGCACATCTACACTATAAATAAAAATGTATTTTAAATGTATTTATTTATATTGATTTATTTATTTATTTATTTTTTGAGCGGCTGCTGTGTGTGAGTTTTTTTTATTGTGTGTAGTGGGGGTGGGTGAAGGGTTTATTAGCCCTACCGGTGGCTGTTTAGGGCTTGCGGAGGGTAGCGGGAAGGTTTAACCCCTTCATGACCGTAGCGATATTAACTGCTACGGTCGTGAAGGGGTTAAGTGCACCCGCAACCCCCCCGCAAGTCCTAAACTCACACCAATGGCCAAATACCCCCTTCACCCACCCCCGCTACCCACAATAAAGCGGGCACGGTGGGTTAACCCCTTCATTGCCTTAGCGGCTATATGCTATGGTAATGAAGCAGCATTTCTGTATTTTTAATAATATTGTGCAGGAGCAGGGGGTCCCTGAGCATTAATTTCTGACTCAGGGAACCCCCTTCTCACTGTACAATATTATTAAAATACAGAAATGCTGCTTCGTTACCATAGCACATAGCCGCTAAGGTAAGGAACGAGTGTTTATTTATATATGTGTTTTATTTATACTGTACATGTGCAGAGGGTCTCCGGAGCAGAAGCGTTTTGGTTTCAGGTCCGGGGACCCCCTGCTCCCCGAGATACAGGCCCCTTTAGGGGGTGCCGGTATCCCTCTGCTTTGTTTACAGGCTGCGGTCACGTGATCGGGACTTTTAAACGCAGAGGGATACCGGCACCTCATAAAGGGGGCTGTATCTCTGGGAGCAGGGTGTCCCCGGACCTGAAACCAATGCGGTTCAGCTCCCAAGACCCCCTGCACATGTACACTAGGAATAAAAATGTATTTTAAATAATTTTTAATGTGCTGATGTTTGCGCAGAGAGAGCAGCGGATCTCTCTGCGCAAACAAACACATCTCGCCCCCGCCGGCCCATAGTATCAGTGATGTGCATATACACTACCGACACGTTTTATCCGAGCACGGCTAGCACCGCAAGCCGGGGGATGCCCCGGCGTGCTAGCCGCACTCCCTCAGCGTGCCGCGCATCACCGATGCGCGGTCACGCGTCATCGGGTGCCTGCGCCCCCTGCACGCGCGTCCAGGGCTCCCCGAGGGAGCCCTGGTGTCCCGCGATGTGGGTGATGCGGCAGGGTGTTCCGGGGGACCCAGCGGACCCGGCAGCGGGAGGGAGAGCGCCCCGATCGGAGGGCGCCAGGTTACTGCTGCGGCCGAGAACGGGCAAATGCTCGAATAAACTCGGCCGCAGCAGAACAGTACTGTATGTGTACAGTACTGTATGTTAGGGTTATAGTGTTGTTGTTATACAATATATATATATATATATATATATATATATATATATATATATATATATATATATACTGTATATATATATACTGCATTACAATTCATGATTTTATGCCATCTGGCGGACACACGAAGCATTGCAGCCTTTTAAATCCTGAACCTTTATAAATTAACACACCAGCCGCGCATCAGCCGGGCATGACCCCTGGCTGGGAAAGCAAACGCAACGCGGCATGTTCCGGGTGAAAAGTGTCACATTCCAGGAACCAGCCAGGGACAAACCGGGTATTTGTTAGAATAAAGTTGGTCGCAGCAGTAGGTAATGAAAAAGCTGCAGTATCTTTCTAATAAAACGATTCCCTTCGATTTTGCATGAAATCTAGTCAGCAAAAAAAATAATAAAAGTAATTATTTGTACCAAACCTCAACAAGTGACTTCTCCTTGCTTTATGTATCAAGTCGTCTTGCTGTTCTTGATCGTCACTGCTTTTAGCACTGCCGTTGTGCACCGGACATATTTCCTCATGGAAATCGTATGCAGTATCACTGTTTCTTTTCAATTCCAATGTACAGTATTATTCCACCCTCCTCCCACTCATTTCCCCCTCCTCCACTGACCACACACAATTACCCCCAATACCCATACAATCCCCACTCCCACGCAGCCCACACCCCCGCCCCATACACACTCAATATTCTCTCCCAACATAAAACGTACCCCCTGCAAATAGACTCATCTACCCCCCAAATACAGACACCACTGCATCCTCCCAGATACAAACACCACTACACCCCCCCCCCCAGATGCAAACAAACTCCCAGATGCAACCCCCTATATACAAACACCCCTACTAGCCCCAGATAAAATTTTCCACTGCCTCACCCCTGATTCAATTACTACTTCCCCCAGATACATTTAACACTATCCCCAAGATACATTTACCACTGCCCCCCAGATACAATTACCACTACTCCACCAGATACAATTACCAAAACTACCCCCCAGATATAATTACCACTATCCCCCCCAGATACAATAACACTACCCCAAACTCTCTCTGTTCTTCATGTCAACAGGACTTTTCTTCTGTTTGACTAGAATCTTCTGCACGATGACTGGATCTCTCTTCTTCTTGACCACCTTCCATGCATCGAGACATAGCGCAAACTGATATAAAGTGAATAAAGTGAGTAACCACACAGTAAATAGATAATATGGATACCAGCATTTATTCAATGGTCACAGTGCTCAGTTGAACTAGGCATCTTGCTTTAATTCTCCATTGTAGATATGTAGGGAAGAAACACAAATACAGAATGGATGGAGCATTAACGTATTTACTCCTTGCACAAATAACACAAAGGGGAAATTTCAAACTCACAATAACCCCAATGTGGCTAAGCAGGGAGTGACTTGGGGCGCACTCCAACCCTATCCCGTTATAAACAGCTCCTCGTCTGACCCGTTATCCAAGTGTGGTAGGCTGCGTCTGCTGCTCTCACGGGCAGATCTATCGTGGCCTCTGACGTCAGCAAGCTGGATCTCCGGTCAGTTGGTATGGTGCCGCCAAGGTCTTCTTCTGGGGATATACTAGCACTATGGATAAATGGAAAGATCCAGCGCTCCATGGATTTTTGAAAGTTCAAATTTTATTGCGCCATACACAACGACTGTTTCGACCTTAGTAGGTCTTTCTCAAGTGAAAAATACTATTGCACTATGGAGGCACCAAGTTTAAATACCCTACCATGCTATAGCTTCTAATTAAACTCTGCTGGTTGTGATTGTATGTGTGACAGCCCCTTAAATGCTATAGGCTACAGTAGCTAACATGAGCTGCCCACCACACATCTGACAATCTAATCTACAATCAATTATACAAATGACCTTAAAATCCTCACCAAAGTTGCTAGCGATATTTCGTTAATACACATAAACAATACTCATTAAAATGAAATAACATTACATCAAGATCATATTTTATTATTAATACAAATACATTAAAATATATTACTATTCAAACCATATTAAACAATCAAAATTCTAAAAGGCTACATAATAGTAAAAAGCCGATCTGGAATGCTAAAATAAAGATTAGAGAAGCAGTTACAGTACCATAAGAGAAGCAAAAAATACCATACAGAACATATATTTTCTCAGCAATAACCAATGTCTTTAAAGGATAAATTCAATGATATTAATGTATTTATTGCACCGGTGTATGCAGGAGTGAGGAGACGTGTCTCTAGCTTGTGTGCTGCGATCCGGTATCTGTGACGTCAGCAGCGGAGGAGTGCGAAGATCTCGCGTGACGTGACCACGAGACCCGAACATGTCGGGAGTTTATCGAGAAGCCGGTCTGAAAAGAGCCAGTGCCATGAGTGTACATAGACGCTGGTTTCTGAGACAGCAACAAGAGTGAGATACTCAAATATTCTCAACTGCTTTTTAAGAACCCACTGAATGTGAGTTTTTTTACTTATCATGGTACAGTATATTAATATGTTTTTTTATTAAACTGAGTTACACTATATTTGTGTCTCTTACCTTCCTCTATACACTACCGACACACTTTATTAAAGTGTGGCCGGTACCGCAAGCCGGGAGATTTCCCGGCTTGCTAGTGGCCGCCCCTCGGCGTGCCGCGCGTCATAGACGCGCGGTCACGCGTCTTCGGGAGCCTGCGCCCCCTGCACGTGCGTCCAGGGCTCCCCGAGGGAGCCCTGGTGTCCCGCGATCGCGGGACGGCGGCAGGGGGTTCCGGGGGACCCGGCGGACCCGGCAGCGGTAGGGAGAGCGCCCCGATCGGAGGGCGCTCTTCCGCTGCTTCGGCGCGCGCCCGTCACCCTCGGGCGCGCGCCAGGCTACTGCTGCGGCCAAGAACGGGCAAATGCTCGAATAAACTTGGCCGCAGCAGTATGTGCATGGGTAATTCATGAGACGGAGGATGCTTGGTTGTTAACTAACCTGAGTGAACCTGCGGCAGAGCAGTGTGGAGTATATGAAGATATTACTAACATCCTAAATATATCTGGGGAGGATTGAAAGATTGTGTCAAGTTCCAGATCCCAGTGTGGATAAAAGGCATAATTGTGTCTTACTAACTGTGAGGTCCTTTCTTACCATTTTTGGTTATTATTAGTCAGTACATACTACCCTATGTTTTTTCCTTTTTTCTCTCTTTGCGCCTAGGTCACTCTTGTGGATATAGACACATATATACACAGAAATACAGATATACAACAGACCCATAAGAAAGTCTTATCTGTTTCTTGTAGCTGTAGGGAAAGGCCTCACTGCTCTCCTGGGTCCGCACCCTTGTGTGCTATAGTAATGTCTGCGTCCAGGTATACTGTAGAGGTCTTGTCCTCTTTGTCTTGCTGTCAGCCTGCAGTCCCTTTGCAGCTCTAGAAATCTGTTGTTCCCCAGGTCAGTTGTGGACTAGGGAATCTCTGGTTTGCCCTTCCTGGTTCAGCCCCAATTGTGTGCTCAGGAATCCTCAACCTGTGTCTTCAAGACATTGTTTCACAAAGCTCTGATTAGGCAGCTGGAGTCTGGTTTGATTGCCTGGCTGCACTTAACCAACTCTCTGCTGGATTTAGAGGCATTTTCTTCAGCAGGGATAAGTCACTGTTACACCATCATTTAAAAAAATAATAATTTAACAGAACAATACTTTCACTAAACAAGGAACAAGTCAAACCAAGATATTAAATGGATCTGGCTTTTGGGTGAGATGAGTATGGCCTTATGTGAGATGGGTCTGGTATGGGGTAATCATCAAGTTTTAAAACATTTATTCTGAGTTTTGTGACTCTAGTGTGCATCGACATAAAGGAGTGGTACAGTACCTTTTCACTGAGTCTGAAACCCTGTCAAAAGTGGACCACACACAAACTGTATATTACAGTACTTATACGTACACTGTTTGCATTTAGAATCACTCAGCAGGATGGCAAAGGTAAGAAAGATGGTATGCAAAGTCACAACAGTCAGTACATTGTACATTCTTTTAACAATGCTGCTGTATCTTTTTCAACTTAAACATGGCAGTAATGAACATACCATATGATCTGCATTATAGTCATTACACTGTATATAAGTGTACATTCTGTATGCATAATGCTGCAGTGAATCTCCAGAGTTTTTGTGCTTCCTCTTTTATGTCCTGTACTATGTCCTTTCGCACCAGTCACAGTCAGGACATGCAGGAAAAATTATGATAACACGGCTGCAGAAGAAATTAATATTGTAATGCAGAAGCATGTCCTTCATGTGTCGGCGTCCTGTATAAAGAGAGTTAGATATTACTGGTACTGAAAATTTGACCATGTCAGGTAACCTTTTGTGCCTGCTCAGGGCTCCAGGGTATGGGGTACAAATTGTACCACCATGGATCCTAATGATCCTAATCCTACTTATTTACAGTCTTTTCCTCTTTACGAGACGTCAATAAAAGTCAAACGAGTTAACAACGTTTGTCTGGCTGGACACTGGTGAACATTTTGATGATGTTCTTTCTCCAGTGAGATGTATTCTGTGTTGCCCTGTAACAAGAGATGTGCAAACTGTTTGTTCAAGTTTGTAAAACAAATGTACTGGTTTTCTGTAAAAAACAAAACAAAAAAAAAATGTTTTTAAAAACGTTAATAATAGGAAAACCCAATTGGATAACCCAACAAACACTTGCAGGAAGGATACAGGATCAGCGTGCATGTCACATTATTCATGTTACCTAGTTATTATTATTATTTTTAACTAAAAATAGCAACAAAAAAAACGTATAGAACATAAAAAATGTTTGCAAGTTTAGCCAAATCTTTAAATACATTTAAACAAAATGATGGCATAGGGTGGCCTTCAAATTTAATTTTAAACATTTTTTTGCTAAATTGTTAACTGTAAGCAAATTGTGCTAAAGGGTTTGTGAACTGATTCCCTAACACATCTCTATATGGTATATATGTTAATCAAATACCACATTTTGGAATAAAAACTACTGTATCTTTGAAACAAAAATTAAAGTACCTACTGAAGGTTCATGTCTGGGTGGCAATCTCAAGAATAGGTTCAGGGCCGCTAGGGATTTTTTAAGGTATTGGTTTGAGACTTTTGCCTGTATCACTATTTTTTAAAAATAACTCTCTTTCCTCTATTGTTGTTAATAAATGATGTACCTCTCCCGGTGTGTGTCTCTCATTAGTTTCCAAAATGTTTGGGCCTCTACACTCTTTGAAACACATGCTCCCCTTTTTTTTGCTTTCTATTTCCAGGTATAATGGATAAAGGTTTCTTCCAAAATGTCATTATAGCTCAAGCAGTTACACCTTACATGTCAAGCATCTTTCATCTGATTACAGATTCTTCCAAGCTAATGATCCCAAACATAGTGAATTTGTAGCCTTCATAAAAGATCATGGGATTAATTAGATCAGAACTCTTTCTGAGTAAGTGTTGAACATTTACATTGAAGGGCTCTGCTGTGATGTGTTGGTGTTTAAATACAACAGTTTACAGTAGTTTTGATGCCCCATAAAATGTACACTCACAAGAATGTCATGGATACAGTGCATTATTAAGACTATTATGGTCGATAGCACTGTAATGGAAAATAAAACAGCAAATTATCTTTTTTTTCTCCCATAGAATTGGTGAAAACTGCAAGAATCTGTGACTGAATGAAACCTGTACTGGCAAGAATGCATCACCATGACTACATATAATGATAACATGAGCTTTCTAAAAAAAGGCTCTTCCAACAATTGACGAAAAAAATGGAATAGTGACAGGGATATAGACATCGTAGGGCAGCCTGCAGATGTTAGATACTGTTGTTGATTATTATATTGTGTCCTAGTGTTCCCTGAGGCAAACCTTAAACATGTGATGCCCACACTTTGAGCAATGCATTATGAAACATGACACATGTTGGCCCTCAATCAATATACAGTACAATGTATTATAGATCTTAAATCACAATGTATAACTGGCTCCGTAGCCACCCATTTATGCATAACAAATTAATGAACACAAAGAAACACATTTTACATTTGTGCGAGCTCTTTCAAGGGTCTACAAATCGAGATTCTAAAGAAAACATGGAAACCTTCATGCATTCTATTGCTGCAGCACAGTTTTATTAAACAGAAGAGGAGCAATGTTTCAAGACTATCATGTCTCTTCATCATGCTTTCTATGCCAATATTACCACCCTTTAAAATCCTAATGAGACAAACTAAGTGGTGTATGATGTCCCATAACATCAGCACATCCCGCTTAATGATGTTAATAATCATGACAACTAAATTAATACAAACTTTGAGATTCTACTGTATGAGCATTTGGAACTGGCATTGTGCTAGTTCAAAATAATCTGTTTATTACACTGCCACAGACTTTTAGACAGCAAATAAATCCTTTTAAAGAAAATGTTAATGTTTTCTATAAAATCTGGCAAACATTATGACATTTTACCAATTTCACCAAATCGTTTTGCTAATTTCATTAAAGACAGCACGGTCACACGACTCCTGACCTTGTGAATTATTTTCAGGAAATCTGCCGTTTCTCATGACAAATGACACGTTTTAGAAACTTGGGGAAAATGTTCCCATTTGTTAATATATATATAAGAGTCTTTCCGATGCAATTCATTTGATTGTCTACAACAAGTAAATAATGTCTGCTGGTAATGAGGACGACATTGATTTACATTTTTTTTATTCATTAATAATTGTTTTTTTATCACAAATTTTTATTTAACTTTTCTCATTTGGGGTACAGAATAAAGAGACAGGGGGAAATCATATTAACATAACATAAAATATTTGAATAATATAACGTTCAGAAATACACAAACATTGGGAGGGGATTAGATATGCAGTCTGCCTATCGCCTCACCCCCGCACGCCCCCTTTGCCGCCGGGGAAAGCCCCATCATGGTTGAAGAGGGAGGAGGCGCAATCATTCTGCCAAAAACTCATTTTAATATACTAATTTTTTTTTACTTTATCTGTGAATTCCATTATTTCCCCCTTAACTAAAACATCCCCTATTACTTTTATATCTTTTTTCCCCCAATGTTTAAAATTATTATTTCCCATTCCAGGAAGGAAATTCGGGTTTCCCATAAGCGGAATTAGTCTTGAGGGATATGATTAGTGGATATTTAGCTTGAGTCGATCTCCAAATCTTTATAGTATGTTCTATTGTATTACATGGGGATTTATAGTTAATGTTTTGTTCCTTTGTAAACCAGAGTCTCGCTTGGAGTGATATATCCCCTGATAAAGCTCTTTAAATCCCCCCACCGCCCCCAACCCCACCTGTGATGGTCCCCGTCAGAGTGCCACATTATTATTTGCTTCAAATGAGATGCTAGATAATATTTCATTATGTTTGGAACTGCTATGCCCCCTCTTTCTTTTGAGGAAATAAGTATTGCCCTTGCTATTCTTGGTTTCTTGTTCTGCCAGATTAATTAAAAACACTTGTTTTGTATTTCCCTCAGAGTCTTATAGGGGATCGGGAGGGTTTGAAAATGATAGAGTAATTGGGAAGGATATTCATTTTTAGTGAGCATACGTACTCGGCCCAGCCATGATATTTGGAAATTGGCCCATGAGGTCAGGTCTTTTTTGATCTGTGTAATTAGTTCTGGAAAATTATATTTGTAATGTGTTCTAGATGAGCTCGTCAGATATATGCCCATATAAGGAAAAAGTTCCTGTTAATCCATGTGGATGAGGGAACCGGAAGAGCACAGCAATCGAAAGCGGGGACCAACCAGTGAAGCTGCTAGTAAAATTGAGATTTATTCATGAAGTGCACATGACAGCATAGACAGGAGAAGGTGAAGTATCCCTCTTATGCATTTCGTGCTCGCAGCGCTTTATCAAAGAGTTTTTGAGTTTATCAAAGAGACTGCAAGAGCGCGAAACGCGTAAGAGGGATACTTCACCTTCTCCTGTCTATGCTGTCATGTGTACTTCATGAATAAACCTCAATTTTACTAGCAGCTTCACTGTTTGGTCCCCGCTTTTATTTGCTGTGCTCTTCCGGTTCCTCAACCATGTGGATTAACAGGAACTGTTTCCCTATTCATCACCAGCGGAGATGCACGCTACAGGAGTCCTGAATAGTCACAGACTGTGAGTACACAAACATTTTTACCAATGCCATCTTGCTGTTTATATGCGGGAACTATACCTTGCTGCCGTTCACTTGAGATTTAGGGACACCTGTGCCACCTGATCACCATCAAGATACATGGAATTATCATTTGGCAGATCCACATTACTGTGACCAATTGGACATTCATTTTATCATTGAAGGTTCACTGATTATCATATGAGTATAGGTTTGCCAATAGTGGTTTGAGCTCTGGGGGAGACTCAGCAGTCTCTTTTTCAAAATTGAAGTATATGCTCATATACTTTACCCATGGATACGTATACAACAAGTCTTACTAATCTGCAAACAGTAATGGTACTTTAAATCTGTTTCTATCAAATAAACAAGAACTGTTGTTTTAGCTTTAATGAGGCAATAGTAATTTAACACTGTAAATGCAAACCAAATATGTATTGTTATCATATAGTAATATGGTACTGTACTATAGCTGCAGTGACTTCTTATTGAGTGAAGTATTGTAAAGCTAGCTACAGGGAACAGCCAGTTTTTTTTTAAATTGTTATATTGTGGTTAGTGATCACATAATGGGAACTCAAAATGCAGGTGAGTCACCATAATATTTAAGGTTACATTTTCTTAATTGGATTATATCAATTACAAGTTACAGACATTGTACGAAATGTTCTATTAATTTTATAATTGGTATATGCACATTCAATCAAAATAAAATTAAGGAATTAATTGAATGATAGTGGCAGGTAACTGCCAGTTACAGCAATTTAATTCAGTTGTGCATAGCACAATGGTAGCCCGGTCGCGTTATAATTTGATGATTAGTCATTATATTCTTTGCACTCGAACTTTGTGTACTCGTCTTTTGATGAAGTTATATGTGTCAGTCTGAAGGGCTTGTGTTAAAGCGTATGTTAAATAAGTGCTAATTATATTATTGGTTTATTACTGCTTTGCGATATTATGGGGAATACAATGGAACATTCTAATAGAGCAGTGACTTTTCTAGATGCAAGACTGGTTTTACAAGCCGGTGTAGGGAAGAGATGGATCATTGAAAACAAGGACTTATATATGGATATATGTATTTTTTGCCCCCACTTTTGCAGACTTTGACACCTAAGCACCTTATGGGCTGATTCAGTAGTTTACCCCTTTCTAAAAAAAAAAAAAACGGGATACAGGACTGAGCCATTCTCTGATTTGCTTTGAATCATACTCGGAATCGAAAATTTGTTCTAAAGTTCTACTCAAACTTCGGAACAAACATCATAGTTCGCAAAGTTCAGATTTTTATCCTGTGGTCATATCCATCCTTAAATAACAGTAATAATAATAAAGATACACTCAGTGGACGAATTTACGAACAAACATCATAGTTCGCAAAGTTCAGATTTTTATCCTGTGGTCATATCCATCCTTAAATAACAGTAATAATAATAAAGATACACTCAGTGGACGAATTTACGTCATCAACCAGAAACATGTCTGTAATTAAACCACTGTATAATACAGTATATAACAGCATTGTGATGAAGGTTTGAGTATTCGTAGAAAAAATGGACTCATGAGATTATTATCATTACATTTTTCACTAAAAATACCTTCAAAACAATAGTGAATATGCTGCCCACTTCTCTTCATGGGGTAATTGGAAAATTGTATAAATAATAAATATCTCAATCTTTGGTAATGCAACTTTGCTTGTTTCCATTAAAGGTTTATTAGCAATAGCTATGTTCTCTGATAGAAGCTGTAAAACATACTAGCATTTATCATTTTATTATACACTGGCGACACACTTTATTCGAGCTCGGCTAGTCCCACGAATTCGGGTATACTCGGGTGTATTGAGGTTTGTGACTGTTTTCTGCCCGAGTGCATTGCGTTATTTTCCAGGCAGGGATTGAAGCATTTTATTCCCGCTGGCTGCAATACTGCACAGTATATATATATATATATATATATATACTGCATTACAATTCATGAATTTATGCCATCTGGTAGACACGCGAAGCATTGCAGCCTATTAAATCCTAATCATTATCATTTAACAGATCAGCCGCCCGTCAGCCAGGCATGAACCATGGCTGGGAAGGCAAACGCAATGGGGCTTGTCTGAGGTGAGGAGCGGCGCATTCCAGGTATCTGCCAGGTACATACTGGGTATTTGCTCGAATAAAGTGTGTCGCAGCAGTACTTTATTTATTTATTTATTATAATTTATAATTAGAGAAAAAAATAACAGAGTTCTAGGAATCAGTGCTCAAGATCCATGAATCAATAATAGCAATGAGTATATAGCTGATCAAAATAGTCAACTTGCTTGGAGATGGACATTAAAGCCTCTGTGAGCTCAGATAAAGGGGATCCTGAGTATAAAGTTCTATGGTGTACAGATGGGACGGCCGTTATTCGAACGGATCTCAAATCAGTTTTCGTGTTGACCGCTGTATTCCATTCGGTATATCCGCATTTTGACCACTATTCATGCCGCGTTCGCGCAATCCGGCAAAGGGCAGCCACACACGGTTGATCTGTTTATTTTAATGGTTTATTGCTTCATTGGATGCAATTCTTCGCATATCCGCCATGTTGCAGAGGTTAATGAAGCATAATTTGGTTGCTATTCTTTGCGTATCTGCCATGTGGCAGAAATTGATGCATTTAAGGAATTGTATTGAATTGTAATGTGCATGGTACAGTGCTACAGTATACAGTATTTTGCTATAATGTAAGGGTGCAGGTGTTTAAAACAGATAGCACCCACGTCTATACTGGTACATACTTACAGTGGCCCATTGTGAATTGACCTTGATTTTTCGAAGACGTTATCAAATTAGGCGTTCTTAATAAAAAAGCTTTAAATACTCAATGTGTGCCTTTTTCTTTCCCCGCACAATAGCTGTGCTGAGTGGACATTATGGCTACACCACAGGCATATAAAAAACCTGACTGTAGTTATGCATTTTTAATATATTCGGCAATAAATGTTGCAGCAGATAAAATGGCGACTGTATCTGAAATATATGAATATTTAATTTCAAACTACGATTTTTACAAGTTTTCACCAGATGTTCATGGGTGGAAGCATGCGATAAGAAAAACCTTAAGTAACGATTAGTGTTTTTTTCACATTGCCCCTCCTGCCGGAGAGATTTGCGGGTATTGGGGTGTCATGCCAGAATTTCACAGTATGTTTGATCATGGCAATTTCAAAAGAAGAAAGGTCGTTTTTTTTTTTTTTATAACTTGTATTTTATTTAAAGGTCGGTTTTAACCCATATAAGAATCGTTAATCCCGATCCAGCAATGTGCCGGCAACAGCACCAGCACCGGCCGGTTCGACCGTCAGTGATAACCTGGTGAACGGCAATCCTTTGTACCTGTGCCCGCCTGAATACCTGGAAAATTTCCAGCCTGAGCATGATTTCGTGTACAGGTACCAGCAAGCTTGCATTTACCAGTACCGAAATGATTTCCCGCTTCATCAGCTGTCAACTACAAGTGTACCAGGTCAGCTGTCACCTGTCAACTATAATGCAGACTTGAGGAGTCACAGTGAGTCATCACCTCCCGTTTGGCAAAGTTTATAATAAAGGTAAATAGTACAGTAATGTACTACACTGTATTACACTATACTGTACTGTACAGTACATGACAGTATTACTGTAAGTTTAGAGGTGCAGTTCAAGCTTGCGTGTGTCAAAACAAAATTATTTTGATAAGAAGTTGAAATCCTTGAGTGTGTGCGGGGGGGGGGGTGAGGGGGTGCGAGCTGTATGAAGGATAACCTGTACTGTAGTTCAAAGACATAATCTCAACAGGTCATCATAATGTTTTGATCCCCACACCCCAAAATAAAAACCTCAGAAAGAACGTACAGTACATGACTAGTATGGAATTAAAAAGCAACAGTGCTGTTTGATTCTCATAATATCCATAATTGCTATGCAAGCCCATGGTGATAACCCCAAAAAATATATACTGCATTTGTAAAACTTGAATCTCATAATATCCATACTTGATATGCAAGCCATGGCGATAACCAAAAAAAAAAATGTTATACAGTACAGTATATATTTTTAAAACTTGAACTAACTTCCAAATGAATGGGAAGTTATACACGCATGCACATTAATAATCAACAAGGTCCCAGGTCCCAACTAAAGAGAATTACATGCAGGCGCAGAACGGTGAGAGCAGGCTCGGGAAGATTAATGAAACCACAAAGCCAACCATTTGAAAATGAATGGTTTGTCAGAGGTGTTGATAAGAAGTTGAAATCCTTGAGCCTTGTGTGTGTGCGGGGAGGAGGGTGGAGGGTGTGTGAGCTGTATGAAGGATTACCTGTTCTGTAGTTCAAAGACAACGTTTCATACGATATTTTTGTTCAACCCCTTGAATTAAAGCTGAAAGTCTGCACTTCTATTGCATCTCGGTTGTTTTATTTCAAATCCATTGGGGTGGCGTACAGAGCCAAAATTTAGAAAATTGTGTCAGTGTCCAATTATTTCGGGACCTAACTGTATATATACACACACACACACATATATATATATATATATATATATATATATATATATATATATATATACACAGTGGTTGACAAATCACCAAAAAATCTACTCGCCACACAAAAAAATCTACTCGCCACCTAGTACCAAACGTGTGTTGCTTGGGCCAATATTTACTCGCCCGGGGGTTAAATCCACTCGCCCGGGGCGAGCAAATGTATAGGTTTGTCGAACACTGTATATATATATATATACACATATATACACACACACACATACACACATATATACATATACAATCTTGTTCCAATGTCCGTAAGAGGAGAGGAGAGAGTACTCATAGTCTGAGGCAATCCGGTACCACTGCGTGCATCACGTTGACAGCTTACTAAGAGGAACCCAAGTAGGTAAAAAAAGAAGCACATCTTTGCAAAACATATAGGGCTACAAACCATAAACGAAGTTGAAAACAACTTTATTTACACTGGTGACAACATGGAAGACAGGTCAGTCAGACATTAAACTGGGAATGGATGGAAGGGAAGTAAACATATTTTTTCCCATCTACGGTATAAAGCATTAGTAAGATCATACCATGAATATGGAATTCAGTTTTGGGCACCACTCCATAAAAAATGCATTATGGAACAAGAAAAAGTGCAGAAAAGAGTCTCCAAATGAATACAGTGGATGGAAAATCTGATTTATGAGGAGATGCTAGATGTGTTTAAAAAAGGTGTTTTAGAGGGGAGATGATAACCATATACAAATATATTAGGGGGCTATACATGAGCTTTCAAAATAACTATTCATCCCATGGGCAGTACAAGTTACACAGAGATTCCTTAAATTGAAGGAAAGGAGATTTCACCAGCAACAAAGGAAATGTTTTTTTTACAGCAAGGGCAGTTAAAATGTTGAATTAATTACCCATGGAGACTATGATGGCAGATACAATAGATATCTTCAAAAAATTGTTGGACATCTTTTTTTAATAGGAAAGGTATACAGGGATATACCAAACAAGCTAACATAGAAAGGAGGCCATTGCGTCCACCTGCTTCCATATCTTAACGTTTCATGGAATATAACCATTGGGATAGTCTGGGATGCCCCTTAGGTGTGTTAATGTTGAGTGTTAATGTTGAGTGGCAGTTTGTCTGGTTAGCTCTTGTTTTCCATCTATCCCATTATAACAACGGCAAGCCAGTTTACAACAGCTTGAGGTGGGTGACGGCCAGGCAGTTGTTAATCCCTACCTGAAGGAAGACTGGACTACAAAGGAGCCCAGTTGTGTCTATAAAGTGGTTTAAAAGACTGGAAAGGGAAGTGTATATCTTTCGTAGTCTGCATACAGATCACATGTGCATGTCCTTGATCTCTAGGGACACCAGGACATGCAGGCTATATCTCTGTGTCATTGATGCTAATGGACCAGATATCTATATTAATGTCTATAACATCTATGGACTTTCATACACCGGGGAAGCTGAACTTTGGCCTTTAATAGCCCTATACTTTATATTGTCCTGTTTTTTGCTGCACCTTGGCTACATTTTTGTTCCTTAAGCAAGTCTCCTGTTTTCAACTCTGCACTCATCCCCTACACCCATAAACATAGTGAATTATTTATAGTGGGTGTTTTCTTGGGTCTGGTGTTTTTCTTGATTCATAACAGGTGAGATGAGGGAGTTCTCAATATTTATCCATACCCTAGAAACCTGCGGTATCATTCAAGGTCATTAGTTGTGATAGTTGGGCTGCCGGATAATTTAATAAAAGATTGGGTAAAGCTAATCCTCCTTACGAGGTGGGTCTCTAAAGAACAGAAGTTGAGGTTCTAAGTTTATTTCCCATCCACAAGATTTGTTGAATGTACCCTTACATTTTTGTAAGTTTATTTTGAGAGATTGGGAGAGTTTAAAAAATTTGAGGAAGAATAGTAATTTTGATTGTAATGATGCGTCCTACCCATGAGATCTCAAATTTATTCAAACAGCATAGATCTTTCTGAAGAGTGTTAAATAGATGAAGATAGTTTTCTTGGAATAAATTGGCCAGATTTTAGGTTATTTTAAGTCTGAAGTACTTAATATGCAGTATGCAATCTTGCCATTGATAGGAAAATGTAGTTTTATGAAGTTCCATTGTTTATTTTGGGATGCAAATAGCCATGGCCTCTGATTTAGCATAATTAACTTTGAATTTGAATGGAGAGCTAACATTTTTAAGGGAGTTTCCAATTTTGGTTGGGGAGATTAGGGGTTGGTGAGAGTGAGAAGGATATTGTCTACACAAAGGCTGGTTTTGAACTCTGAAGATTCTATTGTACAGTAATTCCAAAGATGTCAGGAGTGTTTCTGAAGTTTATTGTGATGGATTTTATTGCTACAGCAAAGAGCATAGGGGATAGTGAGCATCCCTGTGTGGTTCCATTGGATAAGGAGAAAGAGTGAGAGAGAAGATCTATAGAATTTACTTTGGCTGTGTGGTAGATATATATCGCTGAGACTGCAATAATGAAAGTATACCCCAGACCAAATATCCTCAGCGTCATGAATATATATTGCCAAATTAAATGGTCAAACCTTTCTCAACATCAAGGGGCCTATGCAGTAAGCGTTCATAAAAAAAAAAGTCACCAGCCCATTTAAAATCACCTTTTTTTGAGCGTTGTTTTCACGGTATTCAGAAAGCGTTGATTATCTGTGATAGCAAAATTTCCAAAATGGGCGATTCCTTTCTGATGCAGAGAGAGCTGCTCAGAGAGAGCCGCCTCTCCCTGCGAAAATGTAACCCGAAATGTATCTTTTGTAATATACATTTTATTACTAGTCTAGATGAGCCGGAGGTCTCCAGAGCAGAACCGCGTGGTTTTCAGGTCCGGGGACCCCCTACTTACCGCGGGTCATCAGGTGGTACCCATGGACGTCTGGGGGTCCTCGGGGGTACCCGTGGGTCCCTGCTGCCTGCGGTACCAATCCTGTATTTAAAAAATAAAACATGAACTACATTTAAATCAATACAGCTCCCCCCCTTGTCCCCACCCCCAAACACATACTGTAATGGGCAAAATAACTATTATCCAGATATGGATAATAAATGATATGCCCATTATTAAACACAACAATAGCCAGCATAAATAAAGTAAATAAAATGTTCTACTTACCCCTGACATTATGATGGGCGTCCTTGTCAGGATACTGCAGGTCCCTGTGCTCCATTGCCAGAATTATACAATACAATCTATTGGCCCCTAACCCCTTAATCACCTTAGCGGTTAATAAATGCTATAGTAATTAAGGGAGTAACACACCCAGCCCCACCACCCACCTGGGAGGCCTAACCAATCTCCCCAGACCCACACTGTACCCATGGATAGTTAAAGTGGTACATCACACCCTACTCACGGCTACAAGAATTGCACAAGTTGATGAACGTTCTGAAAAGCGTCGATAAGTGGCTTATCGTCACTCCCTCTGCGATTTGGTTTTGAACAAAAAATTTGGGGGCGATTCAGGCCTTTATCGCCCACTTATCGAGGCTTACTGAATAGCAGTAGGCATTTTGGGCGATAAGTGCTCAATAAGTGGATTATGCACGCTTAGTGCATAGGCCCCCAAGTGAGAGAAGAACTGTGGGAATATTATGGGAACGTGTGTACTGTATAAAATCAATGTTTTTTCTGGTATTATCCAGAGCTTTTCTTGATTGCACAAATAACACCTTATCTGGGTGAATTAGTTAACGGTGGATTGCAGCTAAACAGCTAGCCAAATATTGGTACAGTATATCATTTGCCGTCTGTATTGATCAACGTAATTGGCATAAAATTGGAACATAGAGAGTGGTCCTTACCTTCTTTTGGAGTTGTGACAATGGTGGTATTAAGAAATTCGCAGTCATTAAATAGGTTGGTTACGTGTGAGGCTAACAGTTCGCTAAATGTTTTATTGTATTTATTGCTAAAACCATTGGTCCCGGGATATACATAATATATGTTCCTTAATAGCAGGTGTGACCTCTTCTAGACCAATCAAGATATTTCATTTCTCAATTTTACTAGGATCGATTTTTTGAAGGGGAATATTAGTTAAGTTAATAAGTCTAGTGCTGCTTTTCTGGATTACGTTTTCCCTTTATCCGAGTTCAAATTATATAGATTAGAGTAGAAGTTTCTAAAAGTTTAGTTTATTTCCTTTGTATTATAGGTTGCTGACCCAGAAGAGTTTAATTAATATGGTTCTATTTTACAAGATGTTAAAGCCTCCTGGGGAGCGCATATTTTCTAGTTCTACTGCAGTTTGGTCAATTCTCCCTGAAGGAGATCATTTCTTCTAAGGTAGACACCCTTTGTTCCAATTTGTTCTGGCCTGATTCTGTGTCATACATACCTAATTCCAGGGCCTCAGTTTTTTCATTGATATTTGTGAGTTTGAATTCATAAAGTTTGTGTTTAAAGTTTTTGAAGAAAGTGGGCATTTCCTTTGTTGTGACCATGTTGGGTCTATGAATTCTCGTTCTAAACAAGAGGATCCGTCAACTATATGTATTTTATGTATCGTATGTCTTTATTTATATAGCGCCTTTAATGTAAATAGTGCTTCACAGCAGTAATACAAGTGACAATCATATAGATAACAAATAATATAAATAACACATAAAGGGGAGAGGTGTTTCAGACATAACAGTAACATTTTGGAAAGGGAGTCCCTGCTCTGAAGAGCTTACAATCTAATTGGTTGGTAGGAAGGACGTATAGAGACAGTAGGAGGACATTCTGGTAAGTGTGTCAGCAAGGGGCCAATGTTTATGTATACGGTGTAAAACTATCACTCAGCTACTCATATGCTTCCTTAAGCAGGTGTGTTTTGAGTTGGATCTTAAAGGTTGATAGAGAGGGTACTTGTCGAATGTTGAGAGGAATGGCAATTGAGATATTTTCTTCCACCTCCATATTGCCACCTGGTGGCTTGACTCTGCACCCCACTCTTTACCAGAAAAAAGGTCTGGGAGACCTGCATCTATCCAACTCTTTTTTGTTTTGTTCTCATCCTATTATTCTCTTTATAAAACATTGTCAACTGGTATTTTTCTGATTTGCGAGTTTTTAAACCTCTATTTAAATTAATGATTCGCCCCTTCCTTGCAAAGCACTAGCTTTAGCGCCATCTTGGAACTCCATTAAGCCACGCCCCCCAAATAGGATTTATTTTATTCTATACTTTTACCAGTTTCATTGATACATAGAAATGATAAAAAGTCATATGCAGTAAGCAGCACATCGTTACATATTGCAAGAAAATAAAATATAATATGTATATCCTTTTTGTCCTTCAGCATTGAAAATATATTGAAACAAAATGCTAAGTGTTACAGTACCACTTTCACTCGTCAATGTTTTTGACAATATTGTAAAAACATTTTTTTTTTTACAACATCCCCTTTGGGTTTACAATGTTTTCTCTTATTAATGTGTTTTCCTAATTATTAAACTACGTGCCAAGTTTTTATATCCATGCCAAAATAATTTGTAGGACCTGTGCACCAGATGGTAAATAAAAACTCAAAAGATACTGTATTTTACTAGCTAAAAATCCAAAAAAGACTTTAGCAAATAAATCAGACACATTGTAGGGTATACCAATGACATTTTGCCTATTATAGAAAAAGTCTACAATGAAATCAAGAAGGTTTAATTGAGGAAATATACATTTTTATAGATATCCATTAAATTGTGACATTATTAGCAATTTGTAAGTATAATTGTTATTACATTAGTATGTTTTGAATTTTAATTGAAAGAATAAATTCCACACAACACCGTGGTAAGCACATTGTTCTCATTATTTTCTGCCAGAAAAAAAAACAATTTAGTCATTTTTAAGAAAATGAGCAGATGGAAATTGACTCAAATGCTGCCTAATTTGCCCTATAGAAATCCAGACCTACATTTTAATTCTCACCCAGGTATCACAACATGAATAGGAACAAAAGTGTATGTGAAGTTAAAAAATAGAATTACAATTATATGATATTTCTATTGCAATTCAAGTTATTGAATACTTTAGAGTTTAATTATGCAAGTAAATATGTTAACTAACCGGCATTGTATTCTAACAATTTTTTTTTCCACTCATCAATATAGTTGAAGTTCTATAACAAATATGAGAGTAATGTTTGACTTTTCTTACAGTAGCTTCTGCCTCTGCTCCAATATGGGGAATGAGATATTGTGGAAATTAAATGAACCAGTGTTTGTGCTGAGATTTTTGTTTAAAATACAGTCAGATTTAATGTGCAGTAAAAAATAGAAGGAATTGAAATAAATACAGTTTAAAACAGGGTAGGTACTGTAGATTAACTTCATAGTTTGATATTCACTATATGTATTCCCTTTTGCATAGTTGTAAGCAGCATATTGTGTGAGGAAGGATTGAGAATGTAACTCATACAGTATACAGTATGTCCTTTTGGAGAAGCCATTCCAGGATGTATACCATACATTTATGAGTCTCAGGGAGTGATGCACTAAGCAGTGATAAGTGGGTTTTCTGGGTGCTATGCACAAAGCAGTGATAAGTGCTTTTAAGTGAGATAACTGCCTTTATAGCGTGATACTGCCTGCTGTGAGATTCACAACGCAGTGATAACAGTGCAGTAACCTGCTATAATGGCTACTTAAAAGCACTTATCGCTGCTTTGTGAATCTCACAGAACGCAGTATCGCGCTATAAAGGCATTTATCTCACTTAAAAGTCTTATCACTGCTTTGTGAATCTCACAGAAGGCAATATCACGCTATAATGGCTTTTTATCTCACTTAAAAGCACTTATCACTGCTTAGTGCATGACCCCCTTAGACTGTTAATCGAGAGAGAGGAGAGAGAGAGAAATACATACAGTAAAACACATTACAAATGAAATTAATAAATGTTTTACTTACCCCTGCCAAAAATGAAGGCGTCCTCCTTCTCTTCCTCCTCTTCATCAACATTTAAGGGCCGATGCCCTACCATTAAAACACCATTATCCCTGCAAGTACCTAAGCGATTACTAACGCTAATGTAATTAAGCAGTTACTGATATTTTAATGGGGTGGATGAAGGGTGTACTGTATTTGCTCCGAAGAGGGTGGTTAGGCCTCCTGGGAGGGTTGAAAGATGGGAAAACCCCTTCATTACCTTAGCAGTAGTAACCGCTAAGGCAGGGAGGGGTGCACAAAACATGTGTGCTGCGCTCCCCCTGCCTGCCAGCCTCTGTGTTCGTGCCCCCCTTTACCTAAAATCCGGCATCAAATGATGCACGGGGTCACGTGACGTATCGTGACCCACGGCGTCATTTGACACGCGTTGCCATGGCAAAGACAAGGTATGAGACACTGCAGAGGCTTCACGCGATCCCCCCAGCACTTAATTTAAATGCCGTGGGGAAAAGCGCAAGGCCACTGAAGCCGCCGCGCCCCCACAAAAAAATCTTTCGCCCCCCACTTTGCGCACACCTCTGCTAAGGTAATGAAGAGGTTAACCCCTCCCACATCCCTCCCGGTAGGCCTAACCACCTGCCCCAGCACAACTACCCCATCCTCTACCCCTCAACATCCAACAACCACCATCCCCATCACCACACACACAGAATAATTGAGTGTATGTGCATAGCCCCTCTGTGTAGTAGGATAAGTGGTAAAGGGCACAGTTAAGGACAGTCAAATAATTCCTAAAAAATCTTGTTCCACTGGTTTCAGGCATTGAAAAACTAATTTGAATTCTAACTGTACAGTTGTCTTTGTAGACATCCTTCATCTAGTTTACATTTATTAAACATGTCATGGGCATTAATTCACTTAACCTTCAAATAGAGTTCACACTTCAAACTAAGCTGTCTTGAGTTCACTGCTAGAATTCTCTTGTTATTTCCCTATGAAGTCTGAATACTGTAAGATTCCATATTTATCTTAGTTTTTAACTAGAAATGTGCAAATCCGTACAAGAGAACTTTACAAAGCAATGTGTCCTTTCTATCACCTAGTCTTTCTCATTAAACCGACTGCACCTTTACATTCTTCCCCCTTCTATCGATCACTGTTACTTTCTATACCATACTTACATTTAATTTAGCTTTCAGAATATAATACCAGAGGTTGACAATCTTGTTAAAACTTCCTCTTGGCTGAATTGATCTATTTCACTGCTTTTGCAACTCTTTAAAAGTGTAATATGAAGTATGATTGCTGCATTCAGATCTTCAGATTGACACCAAAGTGTATAATAGACACATATTTACAAAATATATGACCATGTATTAAAAGTCACATCACCAGCCTCCCAACATGTACAACTTAAGCATAAAAGTTAAACTCTCCCTCCATCAACAAGCCCTTCAGCATGAAACTATCCCTACAAGAATCTTAAATACACAAAACAAAAAATAGCCCATCTATTGGTTATCATAAGAATATCCTCCAATTATATATTCAGCTATTCATTGTCTAACCTGCAGCTCTGTTTTAGGGCAAGCTACACTAAGCTTCATTAAATAAGGACAATTAACAATAGGTTAAATAAATTATTAATGGACAATATTTTCCTGAAGTTTAAAGCATATCCACAAACAACAACGGCCCATCTTAAACTCATTAGCATAGGCTAACTTCAGTAAATTAGCACTGCTATGCATTACCTTCAATTAATATGGTGTAACGCCTGTCTTACCTAAGGAGGAGTTTTTTACATCCAGACCCTGAAAGATGGATTTTGGAGAGGAGGGATAGTGGGGAGAGGGAGAGAGGGGAAAAAAGTATATTTTACTAGAGTCCCAATTGTTATAACAAACAAGTATTTACACTTTTAAGTACAGTACAGTACCATCCAAAAAAATGTGGGTGGGGAAATTACAAAAGTGAGAAAATAATGACTGTTTGCCAATACATTCACTGGAGCTATCGCACCAATCACTATGCACGAAAAAACAAAATTAGTCAGAGGTAAAAACTCCCCAAAAAGAACTAGATTACTACAACTCACCAAAATGATGGGACAGAGAGGCAGATAAGCAAGAGTACCGTATAGTTTAGTATCAGCAACAAAGTAGCAATTAATAAAACATTTAAGTAATGCAGGCATAGATAAAACAGCATTGTGTCGATTAGTTATAATACCTAAGATTAAACTATTTTCACGTTTTTTATCGGTACTCCATTCTAGCACTGTAGCATAGCAATACCGAAGTGTATACAAATGACGTCTGTAATAAATGAATAAAAAAAAGGAACTGCAGAAATAGGACATTAAATCTACTTCCAAAACTGTTGAAAATGTTTCATGTACTGGATGTCTGGGAAAATGGAAATAAAAAATATAAAGAAAATGTAATATTTACTTAAATATTAAATAATATGCTGCAGCCATTATCCAATGATCCAGTTATTACCTTGCAGATGTCAAGCATGAAAAGTTGCTTGAGACCCAGATACAGGCAGAGGTACTTATTACATGAACGTGAAGCAGGATACAATATTGAATACAACAATGCCCAGTAGTCTGTAGTCTGTATGATGAAGAAATCCCAGGTCATTAAGATCATCTCATAAGATAATAATATTGAACAAAGTTGGAGTCTTGTGGTTTAAACAGATGATGTAAAATTAAAGTTGCAGTTTATTTATTTATTTACCAAGAAGTAATACGGTACATTGAGAGTTACCTCTCGTTTTCAAATATGTCCTGGTCAGAGTTATGATGACATTGAACCATGTCAGTGTCAACTGAATTTAGGAACCACTTTTGTAGATCCCTAATGTATTCATTAATATAAATGGGCAAACTTTGTGCCAAAATTCAAATCCACAAATTTGTTTCAGCCGGGGAAATGGATCAATGTCAAAAGTGCAAATTTGATTTCAAATCCGCTTGCAGATTCTACAAAATGGACCCAGACCCTGAAATATGGGGAGAGTGAGAGGCCAATATTAGTAAAGTACTGTATAGTCTCAAGAACTATATACTACACATAATATTGCCCAAAAACCTCCAACAGAAAATAACATATGCAGAGACACGTGCTCAAAAAGGAACACACCTTACATACCTGGGAGATATGCTAATGCGATAAGGGACCGTTGAATTGTGGGTCCATGTTAATCGGCGGCGGTGACCATCAGATAAGCGGGTTCAGTGTTGAATAACGCATCCGGCGTACTGCATTATGCGGCGTCGAATAAGGCATCTGACGGAATGCAGGGCGTCAGATACCGAGGACCGACTCTATTTTTAAATGACACACACCTAAAAGATTTCCATAAGACCTATTTGGACAAATCTAAGGCACCTTGTGAGGACGTGGGTACTGGTGTCAGGCCCAATAGGATCACAACCCACAACCACTGTTGTTCAGGGCAGCAGCTCTAGCATTGAACTAAACATGTTGCTGGAAAGCTTCACTATCACAGCATACTTTAGATCTCTGCTGCTAAAACCTCTAGATAATCCTATTAGCATATCTCTCAGGTATTTCAGGTGTGCTCCTTTTGGTGCACAAGTCCATTTGGACAGGCAGCCAGGAAGTGGATGTGGAAGTGGTCTGCTTTTCAAGGAAAATAGAAGTGAGAAGATGCGGTGCACCTCCACCATCATCTACAAAAATTTCATTTGGACCTGGTTGGGGATACCTTACTATATCAAGAGATATAAGTTTGGAGTTGATATTGTGTCTGACTGCATGAACTCGGTCTCAAAAAAAATGTTGTGATTACATTTTGAGTCCCCTGGTTTGGTCTTTTGGACTATCTTCTGATTTTAAATGAAGCAAGGGGGTGGGTACATGTGTGAGCAGTGAGAAGTAGAGCTCAAACTTATACTTCAACAATGGTGCTACCCAGCAGCTTCTTTTCCTCACTACTAGAGCTGCAGCCCTGAATATCAGAGGTTTTGGGTTCTGATCCTCTTGAGCCTGACACAAGTACCCGTTTTCTCACAAGGTGCATTAGGCTTGTCATTATAGGTCTTATAGAAATATTTTAGGAAATGTGGGGTGTGAATCATTTAAATATACTTGGCATATGCCATTAGCATATCTCCCAGGCTTCTAAGTTGTGCTTCTTTTTGAGCACAGGTAGCTCTCCATATATTATTAGGATGGAAGTTTGCGGGGATATATAGTGCTTTAGACTTTACTAACATACTGTAGTTCTCGCTCGCTTGCTTCGGGTTGTGTGAAAATCGAGTGGATTGAAAATGATTAGAAGAATCCGCCCAATTTTGTTGCCATCACATTCATCGGTGGATCAAATTTTGTTTGAAAATTCGAGAAAAATCTGCTGATCGAATTTTGACAAGTTTACCCATTTCTGTTCATTATTACAGATGAGACCACGAGTATTCTAAAGGTTGCCTTAAACTAGCTCGGATACATTCTGGGTATGTGCTGGGTATGTGCTGGGCTAGTTTAAGGCTAGTTTAAGGCATTTCTGCATTGACTAATGACCCAAAGAATTAACACAGCAGGGGTCCCTGGCAGTCCCCCTGGCAGTCCCATTCAGTTTGAATGGGACTGCAAGGGACCCTGGCTTTTAATCTGATGGGCCATTAATCAATTCAGAAATGCTGGGTCTAGTTTAAGGCAAGTTTAAGGCATGTACAGAGTGCAGCATGTACCTGCGTCTTGTTGGGTTTGTGTTAGAATAACCGTGAGCACTACCGTATATAGGTTAGTAGTCTTGTGGCTGAGAAAAACATGCTACAATAGTATAGAGTTCATTGCAGTATTAACCAGTGGGCATCCACTAGTGTGCAATATTATAACTTCTCCGTGGATCCAAAGCCCACAAGTATGGGGTCTAGTACAAAAGTATTAGTCCAATAAAAAACAAAATGTGTCAGTCCATACAGATGCAGCTGTTGTTATCAGACTATTTATCGTGTTGAATCACGCACTATAGTGCATGGTGGTCCGAGATGTTCCGCTGCAAACTAAATGGTAGGATTAACAAAGCAGGGACACCTGCTGTGTTATTCCGATGGGCAATTAGTCTGTCGCGGCAAAACTAGGAAGAATCACAGGCAGATCTCGAAAAACAATTTGAGAAATGGTCGGATAACGGCCGCTGCATCTGTATGTCTAACTACAGGTGTAGTCGCTGTCATTGTCCCTAGTGATAATACAATATATCCCGTTATAACTCAGGATATCACAGAGTTTCTATAGGATACAATGGCACTGATGGCACAAATATACCAATATTTCATCATAATGTATCCCACTGGATGGAACAATAAAGTCTGCTACATCTGTAAGTAGTACATTTATTGACAAATCAAATATATATATATATATATATATATATATATATATATATATATATATATATATATATATATATATATATAAAACAGGTTAATGTTAAGTCCTTCCCAATATAAAAAAAAATATTGCCTTCACCAAGTCGACAATTCACCTGATTATCTGTGAACAACGTGGATTAGATTTGTTTGGTCATGTTTATGAAGTGGTGCTAAGTCACAGAACAACTTGCAGCCCATTCAAATTAATGGGAATTAATCGGTTTCATGGCATATGAGCTGAACTTCAACCGCTCGGCTCTCAAGACAATTACTCTCCAGTGCTAGTGCTCCCTTCTGGGGAAACAATCTCACACGATCTGTGGGCAAAAAGGAAGCCACAACTAATGATATTCTTAGTAATATCTTTATATATTTACCTAATATAACCTCCTGGCTCGGGGTTAATCCTACTAGCTTGAGTGTCAAAAACACCCATCAGTAACTCCAAGTTAAGCTTTGGGCCACACCTGGGACCCAAGTTTACAGAGGTACAATTTTAAGGACTTTGCTGACTACTTACTAGCAGGTCTCTCTCCTCATTTTGCCTTGTGGTGTCTTTAATCATTGACCTTTGCTGTATGTATACCTCAGTGGTTAAAGTGATACAATATCAGTTGAATGATGCATTTTAGATTCACTGTAGCTTTTGAGCAAAGTAGGTGAATTCTATTGCATAAGAGATACAAATTAGTCTTTTGTGATGCTATTGCAAGCTTACAGAGACTGTTGAGCTCTAAAGCATGTTACCAGAAGTATAGTACATGTGAACAATCAGCAATTCGAAAGGCTGTATTTACTGACTCGTAAGAAAGAGGATAGTGTAAGTGTCTGTTTCACTAACAATTAGGAAGGGCTACTAACTCACCCCTACCGTGTGTTAAGGTCACTATTATAAACACACTTAATTCAGTGGACCGTCAATAAGGATACATGGTCTACAAGTGTTTGTGCTATAATATGTGAATATGCACTTTCATCCTATTAGGATCACATAAAATGATGTCCATTTCTCTGGTGAGACACTCCAATGAGTGGAGTCCTCTTGGTGGTACATTTTTGCCATTATACTTTGAGATCACATATTCTACGTGCCCCTATAATAAACCACTATACTGTATGGTATTATAGAGAGAACACATATATCACTGTCTGACCTGCATATTCCAGCAGTTTAACGCTACTTTATACGTTTTAATTCGTTCCCATTTTATGTTTTCTTCATATATTAATAAAACTTTATTATTTTGTAACTTTGTGGGGTTGTGTGCACCGCAGGGGATTCGTTCTCTCCTCCTATACAATGTGGTTCTATTTTGCCCACATAATACATTGAATAAAAGCTTTTAATCTACTGTACAGATGTAGCCAATGTTATTACACCCGTTACCGTGCAATAACAAATTTCTGCTGTTTTAACAGGTAATGACGCAATTTACAATACAATGGAGCCACAAGTTTAAAAATTGGGCAATTTGCATACCGTATCGTACGGTTTAGTGCCCCACCGTACAATAACACGTGCATATGCATGTGAAACCGATGATACCTAATGCATGTCAGTCTGACTGTTTATTTGCTCTCCCCCTGGGTGGGTGGGTGAACAAACGTCTTACATGTAAAACAACCATAGAAAGGAAAACTGCCTGCCCGGGGAGTTAAACATAACATTTACACAAGCCAACCCTGGCAGTATAAAGTAATTTACTCAAATGTGAGGTTATTCATCGAATTTTGTATAAATATATAAATGGCTAAAGCAACCAGTAACACAATTTCTCTGTTCTTGGACTATGTGGATTATTAAAACCCAAATGTGTCCAATGTCAGGTTCTTACCTCCTGTGTTGCTAATGATATCCCCTCGTACTGAACCTCCTGCAACTCAGTCAAACATGCTCTCAGAATGCTGTCCGTTAAACAATTCACATAATTACCTTGATATGCTCTTCTAATTCCTGATACATGATGCACTTAGTCCTTAAACCTAAAAAGAAACAATCACAGTTTATATGAATCTACTTTTCCAAATGTAGTTTTACGTTCCACTGACTGCAGGAATACATATTCCAAATCATGAAACAAAAGTGTTAGCTCTTGTGCCTATATTGTTTAATTTAATGAGCTGCTAAATAATTTAAATGCCTTTGCCATAGAATTGAGAGGCACAGCATGGTATACAACATCAATGTAGCCAACTATTTATCCTACTTTATTATCAGAGAATGATAGCTTTTGTCTTTTGAATGAGTTGTAGTTTGTAGATACAACAGAGCAGAGTATTTTTCAGTACAATTTGTACTTTTTTTTAGAGCGAGGACATGAACATAGTTGCTTTCCAATGATCTAGGGCTGCAAACATTGTGACATTTTTGAAGATCATTGACTGTACCTTTCCAACTTACTAGAATATAGAACTTGTACTCTTACTAAAATCCCTTCCATCATCAAATACCAAAAGATTGTACTCTGCAGAATGCGACTGGGAGTTGGAATGTTGCAAGAGAGAATAACCTTTATTTGTTACTGTAATTTAAGATGTGCCAAACCACCTAAAAACCAGCCAACTCGATGCACATTTATCTCAGTCGCTATCTCCCATGACCTACATTTATTTTAAACTAGAGAGCTTGAGATTTCCAAAGGCAGTACAAGTTAATGCTGCAAGTATCAAAAAATGGTAAAACAAAGAAAGCAAATGGTGCATGTGAATCCATGCATATCATTAACAAAGAATACCCAATGACTGGGGCGTGGCCAGGACGTTAAGGAGAGTGGTCGCAGGTTATCTCTGCTTCGCCACCACAAAAGAAATAAACCTCAGAAAAAAGCAAAGTAAGCCCTAAATTAACAACAATAATACAGTACATAAGTCCTAGGACCTGCTAGTCTTGGACCTGACTCTTTGGCCAAAGGGTTTAACGAAATAACCCTTTTTCATGAGATCGCTATTTTATTTTAGCCTAATTGGTAGGAGCGCAGGAATCGTTCTTTTTGTTTTTCTATATGTAAGACCTATCTTTTTACCTGCAGCAAATGTCTACAGTGAGGAGCGCAGTAATATGTACAGTCTTTCTCAAATATTAGGCCAATCCTTTTCCTTGCTGCATACTCCATAAGGGCATTTTATTATAGTGTCACTGAAACGTCATAGGAGTAGGTTTATTGGCTCATCTGTTTTACATAGAATTTTCTTAGAGGTGTATGTGTCCTCCCTTCAGGAAAGAGCCCCTACCAATTTTCCAATTAGTACAGGTATATCACACTTCAGTGTCAGTCTGCACATCACCCTCCAAGAGTAGGTGAATGTATTAGGCTGGCAGAAAGAGCAATATATGTAAGTTTTATTATTTTCACACCAGGGAATTTGTGCACCCACCGTTTACCTCTATAGTAAGGTAACTTCTGAATGATACTGGCTTTAGCCAGCTTTTAATTGCACTGCTCACAAAAGCATACACTTTATTTAACCCCTTCAGGGCTTTCTCACATTTTTCACTAGTCCATGGGACAATAATTACATATATTCAGTGTAGGTACCTGCAATCGGTTATGCCTTGGCGGGGCTGTAGGCTTATGACGCTTTGGCCAAAGGGTTTAACTAAATAACCCTTTTTCATGAGATTACTATTTTATTTTAGCTTAATTGGTAGGAGCGCAGGAATCGTTCTTTTTGTTTTTCTATATGTAGAGCCTATCTTTTTACAAGCAGCAAACTTCAATATATAAACTTCTTCTCTTACCGTGCACCCCAAAACTGGAACAACCTACCGGAGACTCTCACATCCACCACTAGTTTAAGTTCTTTCAAAACTAAGGCTGTTTCACATTTTAATCTGGTCTGTAACTGTTACATAAGCCTATAATGTACATCTTCTCTAACTGTGCATGCAATGTATTGTATATAATGTATACCCTGTTAATTTATGTAACTGTATTTGTAACCATGTATTATTTGTCATATTAACTATGTCCAGGACATACTTGAAAACGAGAGGTAACTCTCAATGTATTACTTCCTGGTAAAATATTTTATAAATAAATAAATACATAGGGAGGAGCGCGGTAATATGTATAGTCTTGGACCTGGTCTGGAATCCCTGGTTAGGCTGAGGCCACGAGGGCGCTGACCGCGCTCATAATTGGAGAGCGGTGACATCACCAGCTCTCCAAGCATGAGCGCCGGGTGTCCTAGCTATTTCGCAAGTGCTGGCAGGGGGGAGGGGGGAGTTGCAGGCAAACTGAGCGCGGTTTTAACTGACTTTTTTTGTTTATGTAATCGCCAAATGTGGGTGAGCGTGTGTGCCGGCGCGCACCGCGTGAGCGGGAACGGCAAGATCTAAATTGTGAGAAGTCTCCTTGCCAAGCACAGCGCGGTCAGCGGGAGCGTGGCCGCAGCCTTAAGCAGGAGCCAGAAGATCCCAGGTCCTCCTCAGTGCGGGCGCGAGGGAGCTAAAATGGCTGACTGCAGTGCTTAATTGATTTAACCTATCTCAAACAGATTCACAAAGACCAGGGGGAGCATGAAGGAAAAAATCAACAAGAACACAGACAATCTACAGTAAGTGTAGGGGTAATGTAACAAGGTCAGCTACAATCTTGGCTCTTATAGAAGGCTTACTTATAAGATGTAAGATGTTTAAAAGCAGTGTATAATTAAAGCTGTGGCAGTCTCTCCAGGATAGTTATGAATCAGCTCAGCAGCATCCAAGTACTCAGAGGAACCGACCCCAATAGAGAGATGAGAAAGAACTACATAGCACAGATCAACTAGGTATAACAATGTTTATCTATTAAAATATGAAGTTTACACTTACAATAAAAACGAATAAAATGGGCACATAACACTAAAATAGTGTAAAGGAGAGGCCGCACAGCGTGCAAGCTCACCGTCCCTCCTCCCGCGAACGACTGCTGTCCCTGTACCAGTTCACAGCTGTTTGTGTATCACGGTCTAAGGTCGCTGTTGAGTCGCATCCTCGCGAGTCTGGGCGTCTGATGTCAGTTCCAGTTCCGCAACGGCGGTGTTCAGGCAGCTCCTGGCGCGTCTCCTGTGTGCTCCGTGAAACGGAATACTACCACTCAACTACAGTAGTTTCACCACGTAAAGTGTACGGCTTAGTCAGGACATTATTTTATGTGTATTTATTTATATGTACACCTTAAACAATATTGTAATTAATAGTGATCACCTGTTAAGTTGTTTTGCGCGTAATATATCACTTTACAACAAGATCCTAAATCAGCCTGGATAAAATTGAAAGTGAGTGAGTGGAGCTGTGCAGCTGGAGGAGCAGAAGAGGTCACTATTTAATAACAGGGGAGATCGGAGTAAGCATTTATACCCCTAGCAGGCGGTTGATTACCACTGACTGTACCAGGCAGTAAGGAGCATGCCCCCCCAAGAAAAA
Source organism: Ascaphus truei (assembly GCF_040206685.1). NCBI lineage: Eukaryota > Metazoa > Chordata > Amphibia > Anura > Ascaphidae > Ascaphus > Ascaphus truei. Next base: position 26,402,389 of record NC_134483.1, read on the forward strand.
GCAATATAAAGAATAAATAAACTTTAACTTGACATGCTGCTGGGGGGCGGCTGTAATTACGTCCCCCACCAGGCAATATTTACATCTAGGAAAATCGCACTTGCAGTGAAAGAAGCACTGACCTTGACTTTATTTCATTCAAAAAGTTTATATTCTAATTGAGGCGCATGCGCGGGAGCTGAAGCTGATGGCAGTGTAAGATCAAAGCTTCTCCGCAGCAGGGACATTTATTTACGCTATAAGCTATAATAAACGCTTAAGAGTCTTCTTATTTTTTTACACTATATCAGTCTTAGGAAAAACCAAGGAATTACTCTGAGTAAAAAAAAACAAGTTCAAGCGACCTGGTGACATACTTTAAGAAGAAGAAGGATATGACGTTTTCTTCAAGGGAGTTACGTCCCATCCTTAAAACAAAATGGCTGCCATCACATGGTACTATACCACCTTCACCCACCCCCACTACCCATGATAAACCGGGCACTGCTAATTAACCCCTTCATTAATTTAGCGGTTAGCCCCTAAGGTAATGAAGCTGACATTTTTATCGCATAGGATTGAAGCCGAGGATTTCCGGAGCTGATATTAATGTGTAACCTCCGGAGACTCCCGCATCAATCCGATGCAGGAAAAGTGCATTTCCCACTCTCAAAACCCTTCTCGCCACCTTTGGGGTCGCGAGATCTGTGATAAACTCATTATTTCAAAGCCCCAATGAGATTATCAGGGATACTAGAATAGCGTGATCTTATCAAAATTACGCTATTTTGCTGTTTGTCACCTCCCGCTCGATTTGTTTGACCAGGAGCAAGTTCTCGTGTGAAAATGTACTCCCCGTACGAGTTTGGAAAGTAATCTGAAGCTTTCTGAATAGCAAACTTGCTAAATCGTATGGAAAGTGCTCAAAATCCTCGATGAGTTTGTTAACGAAGTTTATAGAATAGACTTAAATGTTTGCGCACCCCTCCACTAATCTCTTGAGTGGAAATGTATCAAAAGCCTTTGCAAAATCTAATTAGGGAAGACGGTCCAAAGGGTCCAGAGCGGAGCACAGCTGTGTGTGGAAAAACGGGGGCTACAAAGCAGCAAAAACTTTAAAAAAACCTTTATTCCATGGTGTTCTTTGTACCCCTCACTCACCATGGAATAAAGGTTTTTTAAACATTTTTGCTGCTTTGTAGCCCCCGTTTTTCCACACACAGCTGTGCTCCGCTCTGGACTCTTTGGACCGTCTTCCCTTACTACTATTGGCGTGATGCACGCATCCGGATGAGCTGCTATCAAAGTGAGTGCCCCATTCTCTTTATTTATTGAGGAGTCTATGGCCATTACATAGTGCTACTCCAGGATCGTTGTCCCAGTGGCATCACAGACATGACCATGATCATTGACACATAGGTCTGTCTTTATCACAGGGACTATTATACTTTCCACATATACAGGAGTTATATGCACTGGTCTCATGAGTCTCACGAAGCTTTAATTAGAGCTCTATCCCATTTCAAGTGATTATTCATATCAGAACGTTATACGTCACTGTCCATCTTTTCACTGAGCCCTGATATTTGGGACTAGTTCCCTTTCACTCTGCAAAATCTAATTAGACCACATCAACTGCATTACCCTGGTATAAATTCCTAATTACCTCCTCAAAGAAACTAATATGGTTAGTTTGGCATGACCTATCCTTCATAAATCTATGCTGAATATTACTAATAATGTTGTTTTCCATTAGGTTTTCCTGAATAGTATCCCGTATTAAACTTTCAGGTAGTTTCCCCACTATTTATGGCAGCATTACAGGTCTGTAATTCCCCGGTTGTGATCTAGCTCCCTTTTTAAATATAGGCAACATATCTGCTTTACGCCAATCTTGTGGTACTGAGCCTTTGGAAATGAAGTCCTTGAATATTAAATGTAATGGTTTGGCTATTACTGAACTTAACTCCTTGAGAACTCTTGGATGTATGCCATGTGGGCCAGGTGCCTTTTATACTTTAATTTTATCAAGCCACCTATGAACTTACTCAGTTAACCAATTGTTTATTAATATAGAGGTTGTGGCTTCCTCCTGCGGCACTACTATTGCAATTTATTCTTCCCTTGTAAACACAGAGGCAAATAATTTGTTTATCACCTCTGCTTTGTCCTTATCTCCAATAATCTGCCTGCCCATCTCAAACTGAAAAGGTCCTAAGTTTTTTCCCCCCAATGTTTTTGTTATTAAGGTACTTAAATAACTTTTTTGGGCTGATATTACTTTCTATTGCAATCCTTTTTTCTCAGATATGTAAGATCAGGGATTCCATGCAAAAACAGAATTAAAGAATAAATAAATAAATCAGGAAACATCTAGTGAATTTAATATGGGGTAGAAAAAAAAACTCTAAAAACAAAATAGTGCATCACCACAAATAAAGAACATACCCCCAGAATAGAAAAAGACAACTGAAATGTTTCAGGCTATTTACAAACCTTAAAAGCCTGGCATTACTCACTACTGGGACCACCAGTCTTCACATTACACTCTCCACAGAAAACAACCCAGCTACATACTGTATGGGCTTGGCTTAAGAAAGGGCAAGAAAGAGAAGTATGGACCATTCTGTAGCTCACTGTGGTGTTTACCAACTTCAGAGTCACTGCATTTTACTTTTTTCGCCAGTCTGCTACATCTGTAACTAGAAACATTTTAAGAATAATAAAAAGTTTCTTCCTTTAGTGAGAAATAGCCTGAAATCAAATAATATTTAAAGTTCTACAGAAATGTAATAAAAAAAAGTTTATTTCTAAGTTTTATATGTTTCACACGTAGAGCCTTGAGATTACTCTCCTATATCTCTCTTACATTTTAAATGTCTTTGTCTTCTGCATGACCATTAAAAAAAAATATGGCTTTTGAGTTAAAGCAATTTCATTTGCAGAAGCTTAAATGAAAATGAAAGTGACATTAATATTTCACTCCATATTTAATGTTTAATTTTGGTGTGAACTTTTGAAAGTTTGTTAACGTGTTTTGTTGTCTTTAGCAGATTTCCTTCATGCAAATGCCCAGTAATCTGTATCGATAGCTGCAAATATCTAGACTAGGCCATCAAATAAAATATTGAAGATTGCACAATGGACAAGTAATACAAATATATAACATCATAAAATGAACAATGTAATGATTCTTTTGGCAACTTTTGTTTCAGAAGGGTAAAATTGCACTGTAAATATGTCACAGCTTAATTCAATTTTACTGAAAATAACTGCAATGAGAAAAGTACGAGTCAAATTATGTCACTATAATAACATTCCTAAAATTGCATTGCATGTACTTTATAATCTCTGATTTACAGCAGTACTACATATATAGTTGTACTCCTTCATGCTCTCAGTTTTTCTACAGGGTTTCAGACAAGTGCTACTGTAGTTTAATATGCTGTTCCCCTTGGCGATTACTAAATGCCCTTGAATTTTTGGTGATGTATTATATAAGATAGTGCTGCAAATAATTTAGACATCAGTAGAAGATGAAGAAGGTTCTTCAAGAAAATAGCCACCTGACAGTATAAACTTTACTAAACTGCTAAGAGCCTTTGGCTGAGAGTCATTAAACACTATTTTTGTGAGTTATACAGAAGGAAGAAGTATAGAAAAACAATGTTTTGGGGCTCAATGGTAATGCCCTTATATCATTTGAACACACCCTGAATTTTTTTAGCACTAAAGAACTAGATAATGAGGATTAGAATGATATATTTGAGCCTATAGCAAAAAGCTTGATCTGCACCATAATTAAAGAGAATGGGTACAAGATGTTATACCGTTGGTATCTGACACCCACTAAACAGGCTAAAATATACCCAGCATCCTCCCCACAATGCCCCAAAGGATGTGGAGAACAGGGAAAAAATGTTTTTTGGGGGGGCACAGACTTGATACTGCAGGCAAGCGGGGACCCCTGCGGAAACACCCGAGGGCCACCGCCAGCCTATAGTACCATTCCTGTGCCTAAAAAAATAACTATGGGTTATGTACATAAGGGGGGTTAAGGGGTTGTTGGGGGCACAGAGGCTGATTGTGTTGTGTTTTGCTATGTTTATTGGGGGCAATTGTCCCCAATGAACATGCTATTGTCACTTAACCCCTTCATTGCCTTAACGGATAGCCGCTAAGGTAATGAAGCAGCATTACTGTATTTTTATTAATAGTGTACATGTCCAGAGGGTCTCCGGACATGAACCGTGTTGGTTTTATGTCCGGGGACCCCCTGCATCCCGAGATACAGGCACATTTATGGGGTGCCGCTATCTCCTATGAATGGAAATGTCCCGCGTCACGTGATCGGGCTATCTCCATGCACAGGATATACCGGCACCTCATAACGGGGCCTGCATCTTGGGAAACAGGGTGTCCCCGGACATAAAACCAACGTGGTTCATCTCCGGAGACCCCTGCACATCTACAATAGTAATAGATTTGTTATGTAAACATTTTTTATTTGCCACCGAGATTTGTGCAGAGAGAGGCGGATCTCGCTCTCTGCTGACAGATCTCGCCAGCGGAGCCCTTCTTGCCAGGGCTCGCCATCTCTCTGCCGGATTCCTCTCCCAGATATGAAAACTTTCCTGCATACTGTGAGGGGAATCCGCCAAAAACATGGAGAGTTCTAAGTCTGGCGAATGGCCATTCTCGCAGTTCTCTGCCTAGGCCCCTGTATGTTGTGGGGCTGTGCAAGGATTAAAAAACTTTGGACAGTAATACTCGGCTGGCTAAAGAGAATACTGGACCGACCAGTGGCTTTCGACCCCTGGACTTTCTTACTGAAAAAAATCAATAACAGATTTCTGCAGAAAGACAGGATGGCCCCGCCACATAAGTACTTTTTAGGAAAACTGTATGAGACTCAAACTTAACCTGAGAATGGACTGACACATAGAGACCCATCTAGGCATAGAGCATTGCAGGATATGATACACTATGGGGCCTATGCAGAGAGCAGCGAATTTTAAAATTGGCGAATTTATTAAAAAGTAGCTTTTTTGGAGAGTTTTAATCTCCATATGCAGAAAAGTGCGAATTCTGCTATGTTTAACATGGATGCGTGTGGCGAGTTTAAATTGGCGAGATGCGCGCTTCAGAAATGTGTTAAAACAAATTCGCGCCTTTTTCTTCCCCTTTGCAATGGCCGCGAGCGGCAGTTTTTTTTGGCGAGGCAAAACGGAGACAATCGCGCCATTTTATTGGCGCGAACAGCCGCTAGATGCCGTTCGCGCCTCTCTGCATACGGATATTTTTTAAACTGGCGAGATTGAGGTTCTCGCCAGCCGCGAGGCGAGTTTTACAAATAGAAAAGAAAAATTGGCGCGTTTTTCGGAACTCGCCATTTTCTACTGCTTTCTGCGCGATTTTCTCCAAAAAATGGCGAATTTCGAAATAGCGCTGCTCTCTGCATAGGCCCCTATATTGTATACTGTAATGTTTTAAAAAAAGAGAGAGACTGTACAGTATATCCTGAAAAATCTGTGAACAAGTAATGTCATTCATGACCTAAGCCCTGATGTATTGAATATGTACCCCCTCCACCCTATCCCCTTTTTTCTGTACTCCACAATTTACAGAATTTGAAAATGAATAAAATACAAGTTTAAAACAATAAACCCTATATATAAAGTACTGAGATTTTTTTTCCATACAGAACTAGCTCAGTTTTCTAGTGTCATTTTTAGACATCCTGTATCTACAGTATAAATGTAACAGGCGGCATTGTTCCCTCTGGGTCAGGATTGTCTATGTTGTGATATTCTGCTCCATAACTACCATATGGAAACTCTGATGTTTTTTGAGTTATAACATAATATGCTGTATGCATGAAGGGTACACTTCTTTTTATATAGCGCCAACACTGTATCCAGTGCTTTACAAAATTACATTACGGCAAGCAATGGGGGTAATAAGAGTAAAGGAAGACCTTGCTCAAAGGATTTAAAATCTATTGTTTTATTATCAGTGGGTACAATGTCATTAGCTTCATCTTTAAGTCTACAGATAAAAGTAAAAATAAAAGATTTGCAAATTATTCTATAATTTGAAACATCTGTTGGTTAAAAACAATGACGATTTGGACTTCCTGTGTGTTACCAGTAAGAAACCAATAAAGAAACCCTCACTCTGCCTAAATAGAGAGTGGTAGGTGCTCCTCTGGGATAGTAATACAGTCAATATTTAACCAAGAAAAAGTAATCCCAGTTGTGGGCACTCAAACCATTGTGTGGTGAGCTCGTGGTCAGAGATAAAAATGTACTTTTAATAAGCCAAATAAAATAAAGGGAGTAGAAAAACCTGACAATTGGATAAAACCTATTATATGTAGGCTAACGCTGTTAGATTCCGGGCATTATTGAAATCCCTGCTCTCTGATTGGTTAAAATTCCGGGCATTATCCAATCAGTGATGGCCTGGAATTTTTGGTACCCTGCCAAGTTTTTCAGCCAATCAGCTTTCAGTTCTCATTCACAAAGAGTGAGATCAGCACTCAGACATGGGAGGTGATTGGACAGGGAGGCACCAGCAAGGCACTGACTCCTCCCCCACCCTGCCTGCAGAGAGCTCCGCACAGGAGAGTGAGGGGAAAGGTTTGTGTGTCTGTTGTGTGTTTTGTGGATGTAAAGGTGGCAGCAGAGTCTTTTGTGTTGGTGTGTGTCTGCTGTTTGTGTGTTTGGGGGGGGGTGCAGTGTGTGTATTTTATGGGTGGAGGAGGGGTGCAGAGTGTTTTGTTTTCAAAAACAAAATGAGAGTGCAAAACTTAAATATAACCTCCCTGCCCCCCCCAACATATACAGTACAGTAATGGGCAAAATAACTATTATCCAGATATGGATAATAGTGCATTTGCCCATTTAAAATAAAACCAGCCAACATAAAGTAAATAAAAGTTGGACTTACCCTGGCAGGATGAAGGCAGTCCTCATCTTCCACCCCGTCCATGTTCTCCGTTGGCAGGAACATTACAATAATAAAAAAAAACTTATGGCCTCTAACCCCTTAATCACCTTAGCGGTTAGTAAGCGCTATTGTAATTATCGGGTTAACCCCCCTCCCAACCTGGGAGGCCCAACCACCATCTCTGGGGCAGCTTCTATTTTTTTAAAGGATGTGGTCACTCCATTTCAGAGACATCACTTACTTTGAAAAAAATGGAAACTGTCACATGGTTTACTACAACCAATCAGATTGGGGGTGTTCCATGCATTGCCTCACATCGTATATCTCACAATCTGATTGGTTGGCATCAGCCATCAGGGGATACAACAAGATTGTGTTACCATGCGGAGCCACGTCACATGGTGCGCTGTGGGCCAATCAAGAGGGAAGATCGCCGGAGTCTTGCTTTTCTCCAGAGCTGGATTTTGTTCAATGGAAAGCTCTGTCTCTGAGCAAAATAAAAAAATAATGTGGATATGGCAGAAGAACAAACACACAGCTCATTTAAATAAAGCAGGCAAGAAATATTGATAGAAAATGCTTCAAAATATAATGTATTATTATTGTTAATCCGCTTTTCTTTCTCACTTTGCCGGAGCGGCCGCAGCAAAGGGTCTCTTGGCGGCTAAATGCAGAGGCTATGGTATGGGACAAAGATATATGGGGTAAGTGGCCCCAAATGACCAGTGCTACAGAGCTTTGTTCGCCCTTGTGGCCCATTAAAACACTCCTTTAAATAAATGATCACAATCAATATGATAATGATAAAATATAGTGTATATATATACAAATATCTTTGTTTATATGCAATGTTGAGTACCTAACATATATTTAAAATGTTAATATATCTTCCATTCGGTCCTTCTTTATTGTGATCAATGAGGAATGCCTAACATCATACACATATATCTTTTGCTCACTAACCCTAGTCCATATGTTTACAGTATGTTGTTACAAATATGACAATATATATATTCATCTTTACCCCCCCCCCCTTTACACCCCCCTCCCTTTCCCCCTTCCCCCCCCACCCCTCTTTCCTCCTCCCACTTCCCCTTCCCTCCCTACCCCCCTTTCCTCCCCCTTCCCCATCTTTCCAACACTTATATCATTAAATAATGAGATCTGAAATGTTCACACTGGTGTGTTCTGTCAATTATAATGATGAACTTGATTATTAACAGCATGCTTAATTATGCAATGTTTTGCTGGTCTTGTCATATTATACTATACAATCGCACTTATACGATTACATATTTGAAATTTCTAAAGTGCAACTGAGCTTGTTCTGATTAAGCAAATTGTTCTAACCATGGATTGTAATAATAGCAATACAAATGTACTAAATGTATGTTTTAAATACCACTGGATCATTATCAATTAGATATTGGAAATTCCCATTACCCCTGCCATTACTTGTTTTTAATTTTAATTTTCATTATTTTTCATTTTTTGCTTTCTATCATGATATATATGTAAACTATGAAATGTATTTTTGTAAACGTTTATATTCTATTAAGGTTTACATTTCATTAACACTATGAATTGTATTGTTTTTCATGTTTAACATGTGGATCGCTCAAATGTCTGCTCTCACTTGTTTTTAACCTCTTAGTCCCTACTGCGCATGTCACTGAAGCTTATGGGTGCCGAGTGAATGTCATCCAGCTGGGACTCAGTGTTCCATCATGCAGCTTGCTACGCGTGTGGTGTCGGCACATTTGCTGACAGGCGCCATAGGTGGCGCACTTGCACTCTATGTGAGCGCCGTCAAGCCATGAGTCTGACAATCTATCGTGCAGCACGCAGCATACTTACAGCCCATTCTCTGGATGACGTCACTTCCGGTTCGCTTCCGGTATATCAGTGGCCTGCACACGGGTAATGTCACTCTTTGAAAAAGCCCATGTCTGGGTGAAACGCGTTAGAGGTGCAGGGGCATGCTTTTTCCCCCCTCTTTTTAACTATGCTTCAATAAAGGAACACTTTACAGCACAGTCCAGCATTTGCTACGTTTTTCCTGCCTCGTGGTGCCCACTGAATCACCTTTCCTCAACCGTAATAGGTACACTCCCTATGGTATGGGAGACTGAGCAATTCAGTGCAGCTATCAGCTGGAGACGAGCGAATACTGGTAATGAAGCCATTATGCTAAGCCAACCCCCTTCCCCCCCGTGCCACTGATCACGGCACCGATTGCGCCTTACATACCGCAGATCACGGTTTTCCGCTTAGCACGCGCCGCCAGAACTCCAGCCGTGGTGCAGCAGCCTCCAGCGGGACCATAGCCAAAGATAGAAGACAAGCCTCAAGAAAGAAGAATGATAACAAGAAGAAGTTACCTTACGATGAGGAGCATTACATCGCGGATCGAGAGCTTCCTGATGCAGTCAGAATCGGAGGGTGAAGACTTCAAAATATAAGAAATACATTGATTGTATGTAATTTATTTATTTTTTATATTTTTATTGTATTTTTTAATTTGTATTTTTTTTGGTTGCCCATTGACTGCCAATGCGTTTATCTATGCCCATTTTGGGCTGTAGATAAATACAGTGACAGGCAAATGCTTGTTTTTATTTAATTGTAATGTATTTTTGGTGCTTGTATTTTTTTATTGTTGTGTATTTTTGTTGATTTGATTTTTTTTACTTGTCTATTTTTGGTACTGATTTTTTTAACTTGTGTATAATTTTGTGCTTGTTTTTTTATTGTGTTTCTTTTGGCGATTGATTTATTTAATTGCTGTGTAGTTTTGGTGATTGGTTCAATTACATTGTTGTTTAGTTTTGGTGCTTGGTTTGATTTAATTTTGTATTTTTGGTGCTTGTTTATTTTAGGCTGCCCATTGACTGGCATAGGGGCAAATCTTGCCCACATTATATGGGCATAATGTACCACGGTGCCAATCAATGGGTAGAAGGTGGGGCTAGTTGCCCCACGGAGGGTGGTTAGGCATACCGGGTGGGTAGCAGGAGGGGTTAACCCCTTTCATTACCATAGCGGTTACCGGTAAGCAGGCGGTCCCTGAGGCTAAAATTAATGTGGTTCAGCTCTGGAGACCCCCTGCTCCCGTACACTATTAGTAAAATTCATATTAAAGCAGCTTCATTACCTTCATTTTCATTTTTTTTATATATATATATACTAATTTACAGGAGTAGGGGGTCTCCTGAGCTGAACACATTGATTTCAGTTTCGGGGACCCCCTACTTCCCAAGTTACCAGCCCCATTATGGGGTGCAGGTATCTCCTGCAGTATTTAAATCCCCTGGTCACATGACGCCGAAGATTTAAATATGGCTGGGATATCAGAACCCCATACTGGGGCCTGTATCTCAGGAAGTAGGGGGTGCCCGAGGCTGAAATCAGTTCGGTTCAGATCAGGAGACCTCTTGCTCCCATACACTAGTATTAAAATTAATATTTAAACTACATGATTGCCTGTAAGAGCTGTGCATGGAGACGCAGCATCTCCATGGGGCTCTTCCAGGCTGCAGTTTAAACAAACAGTTGCTGATTGATAGGACTTATAGCGTGATAACATTTAGATAAACAAGTCTTTTGATGCTGTATTTATTTACCGAACTTGACAAAAATGCTATTTTTTCATAGTGAATACCGTTTTGACCTACATGTTTTATAGCATGATAAAACAATGCAATGTCAATCGGCAATGCACTGATTTTATCACTGTTTAGTGAATAGGCTCCATAGTCTGTTATTAGTAATATATGGATATTTAGTAGACCAGTGTTTCTCAAACTCTTACAATACTTAGGTCCGTAAGCCAGACCATATTTCTGAAGCAACCAACATTGTATTTATTCTTCAATTAGGTGCATTCACCTATGTACAAGTGCATTGGTAATTTGCTAATACAGTATACTGCTGCGGCACACTTTATTCTAACAAATCACTGGTTTGTCCCTGGCATGTTCCTGGAATGCCACGCTGTTCACCCGGAGCATGCCGCGGTCCTTTTGCTTTCCCTGCCAGGGGTCATGCCCGGCTGACGCGCGGTTGATGTGTTAATTGATAATGGTTCAGGATTTACTAGGCTGCAATGTTTCGCGTGTCCGCCAGATGGCATAAATTCATGAATTGTAATGCAGTATATATATATATATATATATATATATATATATATATATATATATATATATATATATATATTGTGACAGAAACCAGGGGTTGGTAATAAACTCCATATACAGGGCTCCCAGGATACTGAACAGTTTCTGTCCTGTCTAAGCTGAACAGGGCAGCCTCGTGGTACAGGCACTCCATTCCACAGTTTGTCTGCTGCCTGTTTTCTGTCACCTGTCATGCTGATTAGAGTTCAGGTATATAAGACCTGTTTCCTGTTTCCTCTGGGCCCCGCCCAAGAGCCTGGAAGGCTGCTGAACTGCAGAGGGGTGAGAAAGCCTCTTTCCCAAATCGCTTCATTCATTCTGTTAGTTTGTCTAAAGACTGCAAAGGTACTTATTTTGTTGGTGGAAGTGGACAAGCCACTTCCAACTCTGAGTCAGGGACATCTAAGTTTAAGTTATCGCTCAGACGAGCAGCTTTTTTGTTTGGCTTTGTTTTCTGTTTAAACTGTGGCAGTCTCAGTGCCTGGGACTGAATAAACCAGGCATAGCCTGTTTAAAGGAACAGTACGTGACGTCTCATCATTTAACCTACCCTAAAAGACCGTGTTCTAACAGTCCCGGACAGACGGCGGAGCCCCGGAGTAAGCCGTTTGTCACATATGGTGGAGAATGCGGGCAGAACACTAAAAGGTCTGGGGGTTAAAGAACTTTAAAGAAAAAAAAAAAAAAAAAAAGGTTTTTTTTCTCTCTCTCCAAACAAGATGGAAGACGTGGTGAGTGCGCTGGTACGCAATGTCGCTGTCCAGAGAGACGCGAATGAAGCCCTGCAACAGGCGAATGCAAACCAGCAAGAGACAAACCGCTTGCTGAAAGAGGAGCAACAGCGGTTCGCTCAGGGCTTACAGCAGGAACTCGAGATCCTGAGGGAGACTATCAGTAACCTTCCACTGGCAGCGGCAGCCCCAGTTCCGAAAATGACCAGGGCAAGCCACTACCTTCAGAAGATGGGACCCTCGGATGATGTGGAAGCCTATCTTCTCACGTTTGAACGCACGGCACAGAGAGAGGGATGGCCAGAAGCTGAGTGGGCTGGTCTAATCGCACCCTTCCTAAGCGGCGAACCCCAGAAGGCTTACTTTGATCTAGAGCCAGCCGAAGCTAACGTCTATGCAAAATTGAAGTTCGAGATCCTCGCCCGCCTCGGCGTAACCACGGCTGTTCGCGCCCAAAGGTTTCACGCATGGTCCTTCACGATGGATAAAGCCACCCGAAGCCAGATGTATGACCTCATCCACCTCGCCCGGAAGTGGCTACAACCCGAGATCAACTCAGCAAGCCACATCGTGGAACGGTTGGTCATGGACCAGTTCTTGAGGAAACTTCCCTCTGCCTTACGCCATTGGGTCAGTCGGAGTGACCCCCACAATGCGGATGAGCTTGTGGCCCTCGTAGAAAGGTACAATGCAGCAGGAGAGCACCCGCAACCCACAGTCGTGGAGCAACCCCACTACCCGAGGTTCCAGGACTCTTCCAGAGACGGTAAAAGGGTACCGGGGTTAAGGGGAGCTGAAGAGCGGCGACCACCTTCACGCAGCACCAGCAACAGTGGTTCGCACACTAAGGGCAATAGCCAACATGGGGAGTCGGGAAAAGGCTCTAAGTGGGACACAGACTATGTACCTAAATGTGTAAATTGTCATGAGAGGGGCCACACAGCAAAAATCTGCCCACTAAATGATGAGCCCATGCAATGCAACAGCGTGGAACCTTATTCGCTGTTGTCCCAATGTATGGGCCCTAGCCCAGAGGACCCCTTGAATAACCATCTGTGGGCATTTGTAAAGGTTAATGGTAAGAGGGTTCGGGCACTTCTTGACTCTGGGAGTATGGTCACACTAGTGTCCGAATACCTATTGCCCATTAAGAAGAAACAGGTAAACAGTTCACAAAGAGTGGCAATTTGTTGTATACATGGGGATAATCATGAATATTCCACTGTTGATGTTTTTTTTGAAACAGAATTTGGTTCTTTAGATTTCAAGGTGGGTGTTGTACCCAAACTGGCACATGATGTGTTAATAGGGACCGACTTTCCCCATTTTCTAAAAATGTGGTCCCCAGCTCAGAATAGCGCCCAGAGTTCAATAGCAGACCATAACGAAGTGTTAGAAGAAACAAATCCTTTCCCTTTTTCAGAAATGGAGGTTGACGAGGGCCCAAATAAGAAAGGGGAAAAGGAGGAGTGCTGTGAAATTCCCTTCCCCATCACTACATTGGTAGGGAATACCCCAAATCAAGATGTTGATCAGGCACTTACCACCCCAGTACAGGATAAGACCCTCGCTGACCTAGAGGTCAGTCCTGGGAGTTTTAAGAAGGCCCAGTGGGAGGACCCCACATTAGCGGTAGCAAGGGGAAATATACGGGACCAGAATAGTACTCATGGCCAACCAGATAGGTCACTTGCTTACCCCTACTTCGAGGTAGAGAACGACCTAGTATATCGGGTTGATAAAAGAAAATCAGTTACAACTAAACAATTGTTGGTACCACGGACATTCCGTAACGTAGTATTACACCTCGCACATAGTCATCCATTGGGGGGACACCTAGGGGTGGAAAAGACAAAAGAAAAGGTTCTCCGAAGCTTTTATTGGCCTGGGGTTCTGGCAGAAATTACAAACTATTGTTCCTCATGCCCAGAATGTCAGATCACCGCCCCGTTCAAAGCATACCGCAGCCCATTGGTACCCCTTCCCATAATAGAGGTACCATTTGACCGGATTGCTATGGATCTAGTAGGACCCCTAATAAAGTCTGCTAGGGGACATCAGCATATATTGGTAATATTAGATTATGCTACCCGATATCCGGAGGCAGTTCCCCTACGTAGCACCTCTGCTAAAAACATAGCAAAAGAGTTAGTACTTCTGTTTTCCCGGGTCGGAATTCCTAAAGAGATCTTATCTGACCAGGGAACACCATTTATGTCCCAAGTAACAAAAGAGCTATGTAAACTCCTAAAAATCAAGCATCTCAGAACCTCAGTCTATCATCCACAAACAGATGGTTTAGTGGAAAGGTTCAATAAAACCTTAAAGAGCATGTTACGCCGGGCGGTCGATAAGGATGGGAAAAACTGGGACTGTTTGTTACCATACCTGTTATTTGCCATTAGGGAAGTTCCCCAGTCATCCACAGGCTTCTCCCCGTTTGAACTATTGTATGGCCGACATCCAAGGGGCTTACTGGATATAGCCAAAGAAACTTGGGAACACGAGGTTACCCCTTACAGAAGTGTAATAGAGCATGTTGCCCAGATGCAGGACCGCATTGCTGCAGTCCTACCCATAGTGAGGGAACACATGGAGAAAGCTCAAGAAGCACAAAGGAATACGTATAATAAGGGTGCTAGGGTCAGAATTTTTTTTCCAGGTGATAGGGTACTAGTTCTGGTTCCCACCGTGGAGAGTAAATTCCTTGCTAAATGGCATGGGCCATATGAGGTCTTGGAAAGAGTGGGAGAAGTAAATTATAGGGTAAGGCAGCCAGGTAGGAGGAAACCTGAGCAAATTTACCATATAAACCTACTCAAGCCCTGGAAAGATAGAGAGGTCTTGTTAACCCTAGTACCCCCAGGTCCGTCAGAGAATCAAGAAACTGACCCAGAGGTTAGCATAGCTGAAACACTGTCCGTGCATCAGAAACGAGAGGTCCAGAGTTTAGTGAGAAGGAACAAAGAAATCTTCTCTACACAGCCAGGTAAAACTAACGTAATTAAACATGACATAGTCTCTGAACCGGGGGTCCGAGTTAACCTTAAACCGTACCGAATCCCAGAGGCCAAGAGAGAGGCTATAAGTTTAGAGGTTAAAAAAATGCTAAAACTAGGCGTAATTGAGGAATCCCAAAGTGGGTGGAACAGCCCTATAGTTTTAGTCCCAAAGCCAGACGGTACAACAAGGTTTTGTAATGACTACCGGAAACTAAACGCGGTGTCAAAATTTGATACTTATCCTATGCCCAGGGTGGATGAACTTGTAGAGAGACTGGGCAAAGCCCGATATCTCACAACCCTAGACCTAACAAAAGGGTACTGGCAGGTTCCCCTCACAGAAAGGGAAAAAGAAAAAACAGCCTTCTCAACCCCAGACGGCCTCTTTCAATATAAGGTGCTGCCTTTTGGCTTACATGGAGCTCCCGCCACATTCCAAAGAATGATGGATAAAATTTTAAAACCACATGTTCGGTACGCTGCCGCCTACCTGGATGATGTGGTAATCCATAGTGAAGATTGGCAGTCCCACCTTCCAAAGGTCCAAGCTGTGCTCGACGCAGTTCGGTCTGCTGGACTAACTGCTAACCCCGCTAAATGCACTATTGGTCTGGAGGAGGCCAAGTATCTGGGGTATTCTATTGGTAGAGGGTTACTCAAACCACAAACACTCAAAGTAGAGGCGATACAAAATTGGCCAAGGCCAGTCACAAAAAAACAAGTAAGGACCTTTTTGGGGTTAATTGGCTACTATAGGAGGTTTATTCCCAATTTTGCAACTAAGGCAACCCCACTAACCGACCTCACAAAAGCAAGAGGACCGCTAATGGTAAAGTGGTCCCCCGAAGCCGAACAGGCCTTTAGAAGCCTGAAAGAAGCTCTCTGTGCCCAACCAGTGTTGGTCACACCTGACTTCTCCAAAGAGTTCGTAGTCCAAACCGACGCATCTGAGGTAGGGCTGGGGGCGGTACTCTCCCAGGAGTCTCAAGGGGAGGAGCACCCCATCCTTTATTTAAGTAGGAAACTAAATCCCCAGGAGAAAAATTACTCCATAGTCGAGAAAGAGTGTCTCGCAATAAAGTGGGCTGTAGAGACACTCAAGTATTATCTGTTGGGGAGAAAGTTCCGATTGGTCACAGATCATGCACCCCTTACCTGGATGTGTCAAAATAGGGAGAAGAACGCTAGGGTGACCAGGTGGTTCCTAAGCCTACAGCCCTTTAAATTTTCTGTGGAACACAGGTCGGGGCACAAACATGGCAATGCCGACGGGTTGTCAAGGATGCACTCCCTAATATCCATGGTCGCTCACCCCTCGAGGTCTGAGCTGGGGGGGAGGATATGTGACAGAAACCAGGGGTTGGTAATAAACTCCATATACAGGGCTCCCAGGATACTGAACAGTTTCTGTCCTGTCTAAGCTGAACAGGGCAGCCTCGTGGTACAGGCACTCCATTCCACAGTTTGTCTGCTGCCTGTTTTCTGTCACCTGTCATGCTGATTAGAGTTCAGGTATATAAGACCTGTTTCCTGTTTCCTCTGGGCCCCGCCCAAGAGCCTGGAAGGCTGCTGAACTGCAGAGGGGTGAGAAAGCCTCTTTCCCAAATCGCTTCATTCATTCTGTTAGTTTGTCTAAAGACTGCAAAGGTACTTATTTTGTTGGTGGAAGTGGACAAGCCACTTCCAACTCTGAGTCAGGGACATCTAAGTTTAAGTTATCGCTCAGACGAGCAGCTTTTTTGTTTGGCTTTGTTTTCTGTTTAAACTGTGGCAGTCTCAGTGCCTGGGACTGAATAAACCAGGCATAGCCTGTTTAAAGGAACAGTACGTGACGTCTCATCATTTAACCTACCCTAAAAGACCGTGTTCTAACAGTCCCGGACAGACGGCGGAGCCCCGGAGTAAGCCGTTTGTCACAATATATATATATATATATATATATGTGTGTGTGTGTGTATATATATATATATATATATATATATATACTGTATAACAACAACCCTTATAACCCCTAACATACAGAACTGTACACATACAGTACTGTATACTGTATGCACATTAATGATACTATAGGCCGGCGGGGGCGAGATGTGTTTGCAGCAGAGAGAGAACCGCTGCTCTCTCTGCGCAAACATCGACACATTAAAAATTATTTAAAATACATTTTTATTCATAGTGTATATGTGCAGGGTTTCTCCGGAGCTGAACCGCGTTGGTTTCAGGTCCGGGGACCCCCTGCTCCCCGAGATACAGGCCCCTAATAATTTTTATTGTGCCGATGTTTGCGCAGAGAGAGCAGCGGTTCTCTCTCTGCTGAAAACACATCTCGCCAGGGGACGGCCTATAGTATCATTGATGTGCATGTAAAATAAAGAAAAACCTGGCGCCAAATAGTCAGTGGAATGTCCTGTACTCCTCAAGGGATCCGCACACTTGCTCGACAGACCATGCAAAGAAAAGAACACAAACAAACAAAAATCATAGCGCAACACTGTAGGGTAAGCAGTACTGCACTAATACACACAAACAGTTAAGAATCCTAGCGATTATTAAAATAATTATTTATTAAAAAGAACTATGCCAAGACCGACAATGGCAAATACAAGGAACCGCAGGTCATCCGGAGCACAAAAATTGGAGCCCTACTTACATACAGCAAGGTTTAAGCTCGCATGGTAGGAACAAGTCCTAGGTAGAGATGATCTCCCTGGCGGGTGATGCCTCTGCTCCACTGCGGCTCAGACACCAGTCAGTCCTTACGATGGTAACCGGAACAGCTCCGGCCGTGGGGGCTGGTGTGCGGGGTCCACAGCTCTGCACCGCGTGTAGACACACGCCTCACTTCCTCCTACGGAGCAACAGGAAGTCTCTGCGCGCCCGCGCGCGATAGTGCCCGTTGCCTTAAAGGAACAGCTGGCAGGCTGAAGGGAAAGTTGGGCTCCAAGGCCAAATGTCCTTAAACGTCCAAAGTCAGTCAAATAGTGGCTGTGCCACTAGCCCTATTTGACTGACTTTGGACGTTTAAGGACATTTGGCCTTGGAGCCCAACTTTCCCTTCAGCCTGCCAGCTGTTCCTTTAAGGCAACGGGCACTATCGCGCGCGGGCGCGCAGAGACTTCCTGTTGCTCCGTAGGAGGAAGTGAGGCGTGTGTCTACACGCGGTGCAGAGCTGTGGACCCCGCACACCAGCCCCCACGGCCGGAGCTGTTCCGGTTACCATCGTAAGGACTGACTGGTGTCTGAGCCGCAGTGGAGCAGAGGCATCACCCGCCAGGGAGATCATCTCTACCTAGGACTTGTTCCTACCATGCGAGCTTAAACCTTGCTGTATGTAAGTAGGGCTCCAATTTTTGTGCTCCGGATGACCTGCGGTTCCTTGTATTTGCCATTGTCGGTCTTGGCATAGTTCTTTTTAATAAATAATTATTTTAATAATCGCTAGGATTCTTAACTGTTTGTGTGTATTAGTGCAGTACTGCTTACCCTACAGTGTTGCGCTATGATTTTTGTTTGTTTGTGTTCTTTTCTTTGCATGGTCTGTCGAGCAAGTGTGCGGATCCCTTGAGGAGTACAGGACATTCCACTGACTATTTGGCGCCAAGTTTTTCTTTATTTTGGTTTATTCTGTTAGTACTGGCAGTATCACCGGGCAGCCATCCTTTATTATAAGTTTTTTAATATCACACTGTGTATTACACTTTAGCGCTAGTTCACATTTTTTTCTTCACCATTGATGTGCATGTACAGTACTGTATGTGTATGTTAGGGGTTATAGGGGTTGTTGTTATACAGTATATACTGTATATATACAGTATAAACTGCATTACAATTCATGAATTTCTCGGCTTCAAAGACAACAGCTCGCAAACGCCCCCATGCGTTTTTACACGGCATTGCAGTATTGCAGCCAGCGGGAATAAAATGCTTAAATCACAGCCGCGAAAATAACGCAATATATCCCGGGCAAAAATGATACAAAAACTCACATCACCGGGATATTCCGAAATTCGCGGAGCTAGCCGAGTTAGAATAAAGTTGGTCGCCACTGTAGTATATGGTATGCTGGTTGTCCCACAAGAGAGGTTTTAGAACCACTACTTTTGACTGATATTACACTCCAGTAACATGTTCCATTACCAAATGATTAGAGTGTAATAGGATCTTGAGAGTCTTAAGAGTTTATGTTAGAAATGTACCAATTGCTTTTCTTGAAACAAATAAAATACAAGATTATCAAGGGGATAACACAGTCATAGGCGAAACATTAAGCTACCAGCCAATATAACAACACTGACTTCTTATTGAGCCAGTGATCCATGGAGTGCTTAATGAAATACTGTAAGTTTCCCCTTGTGCTAAATTGTATGTGACAGGGTAAAGGCTACACTATTTATTTGTGATTTTTTTTAATGAAAAGTCTGTGCTTTTGTTATTTCAAAATGTTTCTTGAAGTCTAATTACCTACACACCTGTGTGCAAAAGACTTTAAAGCAGGAAATGCATGTTGCTGCTCATGCTTGTCAACCTCAGCTGCTTCTGATGCTTTGTATCCTTTACATCAACATACATTATTATATATGATTAGGTCCACACACGAATACAGTTTGTTTACTTTTTCTTTTCTTTGCTAAACGATGTAAATTGGTAATATCAGTACTATTATCAGTATTATCATCAATGCTTGAGTTTCTTAGCATACTGTAGAGAATATTCTTGTGGACTTTGGTTTGTGAAAGATTTTGGTTGCAGAATGGATAATTTGCAGGTTCTAAAAAATAGATATTTTTGTTTTCTGTTGTGATTATTGAAAAATTCAGAAAATGTGTTCTTGACACTTTTACAAAAGTACTGTCACATTAAATACAATTTTCCCCAAGTACAGTATGTACAGACGAATTCAAAATCGATACACAGCAAGAAATGACACAGCAAGAGCTAAAATTGTAATAAAAAATGCTGTTTTCCATTGTTTGGAAATGAATAAACTATATAATGTTTGGTGGAGGATTCTATACAGATGTGACTGAAAAATGCATAAAGGTAGTAAACATACAGGGGCCTATGTGGTTTAATGAACCATAATGCATTTATAGCGTGATACTGCCTGATATGCTATAAACAAAGAAGTGATAACAGTGCAGTATCACACTATAATGGCTTTTTTACGCCCCTAAACAGTCAGAGAAAAAAAAGTTATCCAAAAGGGCAAAAAATGGCAAAACTGCTATTTTTTGCCAGTTACAGCTACACTGTATTCACAAAGCTGTGATAAGCTTATTGGAATATAAAAGCTTGTGATATTTTTTCACCAGCTAGATGCTGGTGCAAAAAATGTTGAGACATGCATAAAATCTTATTTTTTTTCAGCACTGGTATCAAGGAGTGTCTGGCAGTCCCAGGGGTGTCCGGGGGTCCTTGAGTGGTTCCTGTAGATGTCCGGGGGTCCTCGGGTGGTGTCCGGTGGTCCCCGCAGGCCTGTTGTATCAATCCTTTGCCAAAAAAAAATTGTGCACTACATTCAAATAAATACACTCCCCCACCAATATATACAGTACAATAATGGGCAAAATTACTAACATTTGCCCATTTTAAAACAAAACATTAGCAAGCAAAAAGTAAATAAAACTTGCACTAACCTCTGCCATGATGAAGGCCATTCTCATCTCTGCCCTTGCCCTCGTGGGCAGCAACAGCACAATAAAAAAAATACAAACTAATTGCCCCTAACCCCTTAATCACCGTAGCAGTTAGTAACCACTATAGTAATTAAGGGGTTAACCCACCCTCCCCCACTAACCACCCACCCTACCGTGGACACAACCTCCGCTACTCATTGATTGGCACAGTGTTAAAGCAGGTCCGTATAATATGGGCATGCTTTAACACTATAGCAATAAACTGGGAAGCAAAAAAAAAACAGGCCCAAAATAAAACACATGACATAGAAAAATAAGATAAGCAATAATATCACAATTATTTCAAAATGAATTAAACTGTATAAGTAACAGACAGAAGATTAAAATTTAATAATAACATTTTGGAGAGAGAGAGAGAGAGAGAGAGAGAGAGAGAGAGAGAGAGAGAGAGACTATAAAAGAGACAGATAGAAGGAGATGTCGGTTGAAGAAGATTGAAGATTGTATTAATTCAATTAATTCAAACAATATTTGCATTTTTTTAGTCATTGTTTAATCCTTGTTTTCATCCTTTTTTTGCAGATTTAGGCAGGCTGATGAACATCAACAGTGATAATGGATAATAAAGTTAATGTCTGAGTTCTAATAAATTGTCAATAACTGTACTGAGCATGTGTTCCATACAGTTTGCATGCGCAGAAATCCCAAGACAAGGATATGCATTTAATCCAGGTCCTATATAGTACGCATGGCAGAAATGAAAGACACACATGCTGTATGCATTCCATACAAGTTCTATAGAACACGCTTGTGCAGAAATCAAATTATACACATGTGTACCATAAACGTTTATCTGAAGTATGCATTCCACAGAGTGTAATTCATGCATCTATTTCTTCTCGATTATTAATAAATAATATTCTCACAATTATTTTTGCAGTTGAGACTGCCAAAAAGCCAAACTGAAGAAGATGTTGTTTGAAGAAAACTGTATATTTGAAAGAAGATTGTATTATTTCACAATGTCTTTGTTATTTATCTCCAAACTGTCAGTTACTGTACTCTAATAAAAAATATAATACTTAAAAAATATATGTTTTAGTCATGTGAAGTTTTTAGGGGAATAAGTGGTGGGTTATATTGAAATAAATGGGATATCATATCATATGAAATGTATGGGAATACAGGATGTGTTACATTACATTCAGATTAAAGACAAACTAGTCTGCCTACCATTACTGCAGAGTACTACAACCAACGCTAAAGTTCAATTTTATCGGGACGCGGCACACATACGGTCACTCGTGGTACCCGCAGCTAACATGCAAAATTTAAATCATTGGCGTGGATTTAGACCTAGCTTCTCGTTTTAACAGGAAGTTTAACCCTTGCTACATCTGTTCAACTGTACTAGCCTTTAAAGAGAGAGTAATGGGTCCCTTAAGGGTCTGAAGTTAGCTAGTAATTTTAGCTCAAATACAGCAGTCTCCTCTTACTGTGGTACCCAAGGCAGAACTAGATTCTTACTTCATATCCCTTTTAAGTCAGACATGAAGGGAATACTCAATAGTAATCGTGTGACCAACCTGGAAATGTTCATAGTTACATATTCCTCTATTTAACAAGGTAATGAAGCCTGTGAAATAGTGAGACACTTCTTGTTAACTAAGGCACAATTCTGCTTTCCCTACATCTTGCATGTTTGCGCCTATTGTAATGTTGTTTTTCAGAAGGCTATTTCATAAAACTGTGTTTGCTAATGGGATGTTAGATTTCCTTCTTTTTTTTTAGATGCTTATTTGATTTTTTATGTCATTTCTGAAAAATCACGTATCACACTATTTGAATGCATGTTTTTTCAGATACAGCCACCCTTACTGTAAATGATCACAAACCGTTAAGATAATACAGCTTTTCTAGACTTATCACAGCTTTGCAAATTAATTATTTTCACTTTTTAAATTTGCCATGAAAGTTACACAGTTTAAGTAACTTTTAAAGTAAATGCCACTTGGGAATAGGTCAGTACCAAATTTGCATATCTAGGAAGCTGATTAGAGACACTCTTTAGAGTGTACATAGCATAACTAATGCATCATATGATCCATATACTGTAGTATAATTCTTACGTAGTAAAGTCTCCATGACACTTCAAGGGTGAACACATTTTGTACTACTGTACTGTAAGTCTCCATACATAAATGGAAGCCACATTAAAAGTTGCATAATTTGCTAAATTTATGTATTGTAAATGGGATTTATGTTTTCCATAATCTTTAGAGATTTAATTTTGTTATGTAGTCCGGTCTATTTTCCTCCTCAGAGACCCCCTTGCAGTCTCCCCGAGCGGTCGCGGGTGCCGCCGGAGGCAGCAACGGACTCGGCGGCACACAGGAAAGGTGGGGGCCAGAGCAGGGAGCGCTCCGAGTCCTGGGAGTCCCGGCGGCGCACCCGGCTAGCGGGGGCCGCCATTACAGATGCGCGTGCATGCGCACTGATCGCGCATGCGCAGATAGGGCTAGGGAGTTGCGACGGCCATTAGGGAGTCGCGCATGCGCAGTGCAAGCGCGCACGCAACCCCAATGCAAAAGCAGCCTCCACGGGACTACAGTTCCCATGAGGCTTAGGGCCAAAGACCCCAGGTGTCCCAGAGTGGTCAATGAGGGCCAAGGATTCTCAGACAGGGAGAAAGGGATACATTTCGCGGGCTTAGCAGAGGCAGTAGGAGCTGGGAGCAGGAAGGGGGAGGAAGGGTGTAGGGAGCAAGTGGCTCCTACACCAGGTCAGGTAATCCCCAGGTCCCAGGTAGGCCCCAATCCCCACTAGGGTAGTGGGTAGGTGCTGAGGGAAGGCCCCTAAGGTAGGGACCCTGCCCTTAGGTGCGTGTGAGGGTGTAGTATTGTCAGTGACACAGCTGTCAGTGCTGTGTGCGCTGACAAGAAGGCACAGGGTGTGAGTGCAGTGCAGCTGCAGCGGTTATTAGGTTAAGCTAGTTAGAGGGGATCCGGAGGGTGAAGGGAGAGGTAGTGTGAGTGCAGTGACCCACCTGCATAGGAAAGTTCTTCCCCACAGGCCCCTAGGAGAATTCCTGAAGTCACCATAGGTTGCAGTGCTGCAGGGAAGCCCTATAGTGATAGGAACGCCATCCCTTACTGAGTACCAGTTAGGGACACAGTACAGAGTTGCGGCGGTTGCAGTCATCTGGGACCAGACGGCTGGACACCGTGATATCTGGAGGCCACGTGTCGGATCGATGGATCCTTTTTGAAGCTGTTGCCGGTCACCGCCGTGACGGAAGTATTATTTACATCAAGTGCACCAACACCGGTCAACAGGCGCTGATCCCGCCTTAGGTATAACTGTTTGGGGACACTAAGCGAAGTGTCCAAAGGACTGAGCCTTTACAAATACATTACCGTACACGGTGTGGAGCACGTGGTGGCGGGACAGAGACAGTACTCATTAGGAGCGTGGCTGAGCCACTACCGTTACAAGGACGGTACCAGTTATTAGGGTGTTAGGCATTACTGCTAAGGATAGTGTTATAAGTAATGTGATATGTGTTATTGCCACGGTTCATAATCAAAAGGTTGTATGTTATGCGTGAATTGATATGATAAAGTGATAAGGTATTATTGCGTTACAGTAACACAAGTGAAAATCATATGTGTGTGTATATGTTTCTTGACCAGGGGAATCTCACATCACGGGGATCCTGGGTAAGTGGAGGCGCTGCGCTATAAGTGTTACCCCAGGCTCCCAGCTAGCGGAGGCTCAGATCTCCTGGAGTCACTCCACCTACTCTAACTTTCCTACAAATCAGTTGGTTTCTTTAAATGTGTTTATTTTCATATTGCACAAACCTTTGACCAATTCAACAGTAGCCCTTTTTCTGACGCTCCCAAAAAAGAGACTAATAGTAAATAGCGAAATGTTTATGCACATTTTGGTACAAATTGGAACCCATCAAGGTGATAGACTTTTTGATAAGTATTTTCCCAAGGATGAGAATATGTTATTGTTTAATTGTATTATTGCTTCATATTAACAAAGCCATGAATAGGTTAAATCTGTAGATGTAAAATTGACTACGGTATATGACTCTGTTTTTAGAGTATATGCTTTAAAACGTAAGCAAAAATGAGCAATACTAGCAGAGGCATCATTTGCCATACGTTCTCCTAGCCTGTAGGCCTATTTTTGCCTGTTACCAGTATTTCGGAAGTTTTTAGCTTAATATTTTGCCACTAGAAGAATAAAGTGGAAACTGCTAAGAAATATCTGTGTGGCGTTTTATTTCTACTGAAAGGGTACATAGGGGTCTAAATACAAAAAACAGGAAATTTCTTAATCTCCATCATCTTCCAAAACATTTATTTTCATGCAGCAAGTTTAAAATAAATAAAAGTGCTTTTGAAAGCTGCTGTAAACCTTCGTTAGTTCTGGAGCAACTTACTGTACAGTATATGAAAAACAGGATATATCGCACTGTGCTTTAGCACCACATGCATGTACCAGTACAGTAAGCCTGCATCAATCTGTATCCTACCCTGCATGACCACACACTTTCCAGTATTTTTATTAAAGGGGTTATTTTCATTTTTATTAAAGATCCATTTTATATTAGAAAGTTATTTTTTATATTGTTTGATATATAATTTGTTTGCCTAGGCAGCAATGTTTCGCATCCTTTATTTTTCTTTGTATATTACTAATGACTATAAAACATAGTGCAAAAGGCAGTGACGCAGACCGTGTCTGCCGCGATCGCGCTGCAGGAGGGCAAGGGGATCATTACTACTGGGAACCCCCAAAACGTCAATCCTTCGATCCCATGACCACTGTGGTCACATGGCCACGGGTGGCAGCGGAACGAGTACAGTTAGCTTAGCTGAAGCTCTATTAATTATTTACCGTCCAAAAATAAAAAAAAGTATCAGTTACCAGTTTTTATGTTATTTCTTTAAAAAAAAACTGTTCTGTCTTTACTACTATTCTCTATCTGATATCTGTCATTGCAATTGTTCTTGTACTTTCACTCCCCATCCTGTCATTGGATTACTGCTTGTCCCTCAGCAGTTTGTTTCCAGAGAAGTAGAACAATAACAGCATAGGCATTGTGTGCTCATGTTAACTTTTTATTATTAACTATTTACTTAATAACCCTCTCCTAGCCACACACTGCACTCCAAATATTTTTTTATTTGGAGACTGCACCAATTCTGCTTTTTGAGTTGTACAATGTATGTGTATATGTTTTTCTACTGTAGGAAGCTGGCCAATTAGAACACCTTTGTATTAATTATTATTTTTTTTAATTCACTTGAGCAATGGTTTGCTGTATTCAAATAAGGATTTATTTTCCCGGGAAAGGTATGTAGCACTCCTAACCCCCCCAAGGGAGATGTACTGGTCTACTGGTGTTAGTGGTGCTGTGGTGCACACCTGTTGGTTCTCAGGAGGACTGAGTCTCTGCGATGGTATAGGGAGTAGGACACAGGACATTCTCTTCTGCATGGTACAGCGCCTCCATTCTGCCGTGCTTTGCCAGGGGCAGGAGTAACTCCCCACAGTATCACTCATAGTAATTGCAGTCACAGACCAGGAACAGTACAACTGTATTTATTGGTGGACCAACATACACTTCATATTCTTCTCATGCAAGAGAGGATGTATTCCCTGAACCCTTCCTCAATTCAGGTCTCTGACACCTCCCAGCTTGCATACTTTTACATGATCGGAGCTGTGCTCGCAAGACCCTTTCCCTTGACTAGGCCCCCAGGAGCTTGAGGCCCTTGGGCTATTCTTAACATCCTTACCCCATGATGGGGCAAGGGAGACCCATGCTTCTTCCTAAGGTGCAGGCTACACTTGGAGGACCTACTAAATTTGAAAGGGAGCAATAATTTATACCATGGGTTTGCCCAACTCCTAAGCCCCAGTATAGGGCAACAGCACAGGAGTGAAAAGGCATATGCTCCAACAGTTTCAAGACTAGCACCTGGAAACTGCAACAAAATAACTTCCCAGTGAGAAGGCTCACATGTTGACTCATGTGATAGGAGTTGAACCCCAACACTGCCTGCTCCTTACCAGGACTTATAATGTTAGGGCCAGGAATGTATAGTCAGGGGCACATGGCTACACACTCCCCCTGGTGAAACCACTCATCGCCCCCGTAGGAGGTAGATACATTTGTATACGACCAACAAATTCATAACATAACATAACCAAAATCCCAAGTGTAAAGTGCAAACAAAACAAAACTGTGTATTAAACCATAGCGTCATATACGGAGGTGCATGCACACTGCAAAATGGTGCTGGAGGGGGGTACTTATCTGCCGGTGCACTGTGTCCAGGGAGGTCCAGATGTCCCAGTGGAGATCAGCATAGAGAATGGAAGCAGGCACACGGTCTTATGAAAATTCAATTTAATGTGCCACGAAAGGGTCCAACGTTTCGGCAAAAAATTGCCTTTATCAAGGAGAGGGCTACAGAAAACACATAAATCACCACTATATATACACTGATAGGTAGTCACCCCTCCATGATTACTGCTGCCATGCTCCTGGAGGTCGACGCCCACATCGTGACGTCAGGACGTCAGCGCGACTTGGCGTGAAGACGTCACGTGCCACCAGGGGAGGGGGGGTGGGTACCTGGGAAGAGACTACCTCTGTGATGCCTGCAACAGGCAAAGATGGGATCCTGCAACTGCAGGTCATGGAGGGAGCAGCCCTTCTACTGGCAGCCAAAGCTCCACTTATGACGTCAGCGTGGCCCCACGACATGACGCGATGACCTCAGACGTCCAGGAGGGGACGGGCCCCAGGCAGCAGACTTGCCAGCGAATGTAGATACACTGGCGACACACTTTATTCGAGCTCGGCTAGTCCCACGAATTCGGGTATACCCGGGTGTATTGAGGTTTGTGACTGTTTTCTGCCCGAGTGCATTGGGTGATTTTCCAGGCAGGGATTGAAGCATTTTATTCCCGCTGGCTGCAATACTGCACAGTATATATATATATACTGCATTACAATTCATGAATTTATGCCATCTGGTAGACACGCGAAGCATTGCAGCCTATTAAATCCTAATCATTATCATTTAACAGATCAGCCGCCCGTCAGCCAGGCATGAACCCAGGCTGGGAAGGCAAACACAACGGGGCTTGTCAGAGGTGAGGAGCGGCGCATTCCAGGTATCTGCCAGGTACATACTGGGTATTTGCTCGAATAAAGTGTGTCGGTGCAGTATGGCAGCCTGATGCCTAGGGGAACCTGCAGCATCATGTGGGGGTGAGAGCCCTTACAAAAGTAAGCAAGTGCGTGAAACCTTAATACATTAAAGTGAATAAGGTAATAAGTGAACACTATAACCAATAAAACACGATGAGTCACCTAATAAAGTGTATGCCAATGAAAGGCAGTAACCGATAAAAGTGGTATTGAAATGTATCTATGCTAGCAGCTGTCTGTATTAACATGAAAAACATGAAAGGATACATAGCGTAAATTAATGCATATATAGAAATCCACAGAGGAGCATAATGATCCATAGTGAGTCGCAGGAGTCCATGACGAGATGCACAGAGATCTACAGAGTCCATCGGCTACCTCCTGTTAAGAAAGCATTTGAAATGTTGTTGTTCATTCAGACCCCTTCCATTACTTGTCTGCAGTGTGTGAATCCAATAAGCCTCACGCCTAAGTAGAAAGTGTCTCTGTCAGGGTATCCTTGTCTTGGTGCTACGTGTTCTATCCCCATCACTCTAATGGATGCTGCATTGTGTCCGTGTTCTACACAGTGCTGTTCCAGTACAGTGGGGTCGGTGCCCTTACATATCACACTTTTGTGCTCAAAGAATCTCACCTTTAGCATGCGTGTAATCTTACCTACATAGATAAGACCACATGGGCACCTAATGATTTACATCACAAATGTTGATCTACACGTGATGCAAGTTTTAATTGTAATCGTCCTACCACTATGTGGATGACAAAACATCCCCGGTAATGAGACTGTTGCACACAGAGCAATTCATACACCTGAAGTTGCCCGGTTTACCACCTTCTAGGAAGTGGGGCGTATGGTAATGGTCTCTGTTGTCAGCATGTATCAAGTTGTCTGACAGATTCCTCCCTCTCCTATAGGCGACCAAAGGGGCTGTCCGACAACTATCTGCTAACACCTCATCATTCTGCAGCAGGTGCCAATATTTTCTGATTATTGACCTGACAAATTTACTTGCCTGATTATATGTGTTGGTAAATACAATACGTTTCTCATCTTTAGTTACCCTATTAGGATTCACGTCTTTATTAAAAACTGCATCAAGTACTGTCGGGGTGTATCCCCTTCTTGTGAATCTTTCATGAAGATCATCCATAGCTGGTGCTAGTTTATCCTGCCTGCTAGTGATCCTAGAAATCCTCACTTTTTGTGAGAAAGGTACTGCTGCGGCAGCTTTTATTCTAACAAATCGCCGTTTTTTCCCTGGCTTTTTCCTGGAATGCGACGCTCTTCACCTGGCGCATGCCACGTTCATTTTGCGTTCCCAGCCACGGGTCAAGCGCGGCTGACGCGCGGTTGATGCATTTATTGAGAATGGTTCGGATTTAATAGGTTGCAATTCTTCACGTGTCCGCCAGATGGCAGATATTCATGAATTGTAATGTGCATGCGCTTCAGTAATGTGTCGACTTGCAGGTGTTTCGTTTAAAAAAGATACCACAGTGTGCTATTGTAACTTGGCCTTGAGACTGAAGGAAGAGGTTGCAAAAATGTATCAATTTAGGCTTTTCATATTAAAGAAAAACAAAGACCAGTTTCGGTTACAGTATTCTCCAGAGACCCGCCCGCCATGAGTGTTCAAGTGCAGCCCGCTTTCCAAAAACCCGACAGAAGTTACGCGTATTTGATATGGGCCGCGATTAATGCAACAGAGGATAAGATGGCAACAGTTGTTCAAATTTATCAGTATTTTGTCGAAAACTATGACTTTTACAAATTTTCGCCAACTCCTCATGCGTGGAAGAGTGCAATAAGGAAAAGGTTATGTAGCGATCCCTGTTTTTATCGTATTGAGCCACAATTTGTTGGATGGTATTGGTGTGTATCACCAGCTTTTTCCTGTATCTATGATCATGATGACGGCAAAAGGCAAAGGGTCGTGTTAAAACCAACTAAGAAACGACAGTCGCTGCCAAGCAATGCACCAGCACCGGCTTCGAATGACGGTCCCGCCATCAGTGACAACCCTGAGCCTGAGCCGGATTTCGTGTGCAGTTTCGATCAAGCTTTCATGTACCTAAGCAATTTCCAGCCTCATCAGCTGACTACATGTGGACTAGTCCCGCTGCAAACTGTCGACGTGGATGATCAAGAACGCTGGACTGGCAGTGGACCGGCGCCGGCGCCAGCTGAATGGGAAATTCTATGGTTAGTATTGTTGCCGTATTATTTTTATTTTTTTTATTTTGACAATACAGTATCAATATCGGTGCTATTCAAATGTCAAGCGATTCTCCTGTAAGCAATATCATTGGCTGAGTGGCTTCTACAGTACTGTACTGCAGATACTGAACAATTGGTGGAACGCTAGGCGCATGCGCATTGGAACCTTCTTGAACCGCATACAGTATGTGTGTCATTACATCGACGGTAGCCGCATTCGCATGTGAACAGGAGACGCCCCCCGAGAAAATTATTGGTGGGACTGGCTGGGAACTTCTTTAGGGGGCTGACCATTACAGTAAAGCTTTTCTTTTTGTTTTTCCTCAGAAAAGAAAACGGCTAATGGAGGGATTTCGATGGCTAATATCGCTTTGTGTAACAATGCCTGCACATTGCTGAATCGGATTTAAAAACCCACGTACCGGAGTCTACAGTTTAGTTGCTGTTGTTATTGATTAGGATAGAATACTGTACCTGAAACAGTATGTTTTCCGGCCGTATTTATTTATTTATATATTTATAAAATATTTTACCAAGAAGTAATACATTGACAGTTACCTCTCATTTTCAAGTATGTCCTGGGCACAGAGTAAAACAAATAATACATGCTTACAAATACAGTTACATAAATGAACAAGGTATACATTATATACAAGACATTGCGTGCACAGTTAAAGAAAATATATATTATGAGCATATGAAACAGTTACAGACCAGATTAAAGTGTGGGACAGCCTTAGATTTGAAAGAACTTAAGCTGGTGGTGGATATGAGAGTCTCTGGTAGGTTGTTCCAGTTTTATACTGTATAGTATACTGTACAATACTTTTTTATATACAGTACAGTATACTGTGTAATAAACCCCAAAAAATAAAAACTATGCAGTTATTCTACATGTATCACATACATTATGTTTCTTCTACAGTATACAGTGCCAGTACATATAGTACAGTTTGTCTTCTATTTTTTTTAATACTCTTATACTGAGCATGCCTACAGTATACAGTGCAGTATGCCTCGACATTCTAGAAACACTGTATTTTGTTACAGTAGCAAAGGAGCAAATGGAACAATGTAAAACAAATCAACATGTTCTTTTATTGGTGGAGTAAGTACAAAAACATTTATTTACAAATACTGTACAATGTAGAAACATTTTAAGTGCACAACAATTCAAAACATCAACAGGTGTATGGTTTACTGCTACAGTAGTGAAAACATTTATGTATAGAAAGTAAAAACATTTACAGTCAGTCAGTATGGTTTATAGTCACATGTTTTAAAAACAAATTCTTTATTCGTTAAATAAGCAAAACGCAACATCTCCTTTATTAAAGAACGACAAGTCAAAACATATACTGTACAGTGGGATGGTGTGCAAAACAGTCTGCACCAGTACAGTCCTTGAGGGCAGCAAACAGGGCGGGTTTTCAGGGTAACTTTTGAAAACCGTGCCTGTTTGCGGCCCCCAGGGACTGGAATTGTGCATGTCCTGTGTGTGTGGACAGCAAGTTAAAACATTTCTGTTTAAATACAAGTAAAAAAACACACAACAACATCTCCTTATTTAAGTACAGCAGGTCAAAACATGTAGAGTACAATACAGTTCAGCACAACAGTATGGTCTTACCTGTGATTACAAAAATAATTTATTCATAAAATACAGTATACAAACGAAACATCTCCTTTATTAAAGAAACAAATACAGTACAGTGGGATGGTGCGCAAAACTGTCAGTCAGACCTGCACCACTACAGTCCTCGAGGGCAGCAAACAGGGCAGGTTTTCAGGACAACCTTGAAAACCGTGCCTGTTTGCGGCCCTCGGGGACTGGAATTGTGCAGGTCCTATGTGTGTGGACAGTAAGTTAAAACATTTCTGTATAAATACAAGTAAAAAAACACACAAAAACGTCTCCTTTATTTAAGTACAGCAGGTCAAATCATGTACAGTACAATACAGTTCAGCACAACAGTATGGTCTTAAAGAAAGTCCTCCGCATTGTCCGTCCATGGCCGATTCCTTGCATGGCACAAAACGCCATTAATGCAGTCTCGAACGCCTTTCATTACAGGATCTGTAATTGGATAAAAGCGCCGCATTTCATCCTGAATGTTCTTTCTTAAATTGGCAGGAAGCGCCTTTTTAACGCGATTTCCTTCGTAGTTCACTTTGAAGGCCAAGTCGCAGTACAACCAGTAGGGAACATGCTTAAAAAGTAACAAGGCATACTGGGGTGCACCCAGGTGCTGGTGGGGTGCACCAGCACTCTTCACCCTCTACTTCTCCCTGAGTGCCGGTGGCAGATCGCATAGGGTGATGTCGGGCACCGTATCAATGCGAGCAAATGTAGGTCTTTTGGGAGCGGGTGTGCTTGAGGTGACGAGCGATGGTAGGTTGTCTGGGAGGAAGCTTTCCTCCGGTCTTGGTCATCGTGTTGTCTCCTGGCGTGGTCTTGACGGGGTTGCCATGTCCTCCTCAACGGCATACATGTACACTACATCTTCTGGTGGAGGGGGTGCGCTTGGTGATGGAAGGGGGTCTAAAGTCCCATTCATCACATCCATGTCACCCCCCTGCTCCAGCGTCGGGGAAACAGGGGCATTAACACCGAGCAAATAATGTATGCCCGCTATGTCAGCCTCTATCTTCTCCATCCGTCGATCCATCCGTTGATCCATATATTGCATCCGTTGATCCATATCGAGCATCCGTTTATCCATATGTATCATCGTTGATCCATTTATAGCATCCGTTGCTCCACATTTAGCATTGTCTCCAGAAGCAGATCTATCTTTGCTAGCACAATAGAATTCCCGGGGAGATCCACAGTTATCCCATTCAGCATCCGGTCTTACGAGCTGCTTCTTGTGCATGGCGTGTGAACATCTGGGTGGATGGGTGCAACGGAGGATGAGATTTCCCGGCAAGAAGCAGAGTCGTCGAAGAGCAAAGGAGAAAGTGACCCGTGGATTTCAGAGGCAGCGTCGTCGGATAGAACTGGAGAAGATGGTCTTTGGGTTTCCGTGAGGGGGGCTGCAGCGTCAAGGACGAGGGGTGGAGAAGACGGGCTGAAGATTTCCAGGACAGCAGCGGCAGAGTCGTCGAAGCATATGTGAGGAAGTAGTCTGCGGGTTCGATGGGTTGGCTGCCAATCATTTTGCGCCAAGAGTACATCACCGTATATCTTCTTCACATAATAAGGCTGACATCTATGAAAACCCTTAGCCTTTGGGGTCAGCAGAAGGTTTTCTTTATTGGCCTTAGCCTGTCGCTTTTGCCTTGGCGTGGAAACGGCAACCGCCTTTCGCTTTTTCTGCATGACAGGCACGGCAGAGGCGAGTGGGTTCCTGCGTCCGTAGAATTGGGGTTAATCCATGGAAGCAGGTGGCACAATGCAGTATCTGGACAAGGGCAAGTTCAGATAAAGATCATCGAGTGGTGGGCTATGCAAAGTGTGTAACCTTATATGCATGGCGACCAGATACAGGTGTTGAAAGTGGGCGTACTCTAATGTGAGTCATTACCGTATAAATACACCATCCATTTTGTGGATTCACTGCACATTGAATACACATCGACTAAACATCGAATATACATTCTTGTGTTTGTATTTCTTTCTACTCGCAGCAATGCCTGTTAAAAAGATTTCTAAGGAGCTCAGCATGCGAATTAAGGACATGTACACGAGCGGACACAGAATTGCTGCTATCCAATGCTGGTTAGCTACTTCTGGCATCGTTGTGCTAGCAACCACCTTGAGCTATCATGCACACGGACAAAACAGAAACCGCAAATTGGCACCAAGGGTAACTAACGCGTAAGTATATTTATACAACTTTAAAATAAATTTAATTTTAATTTTAATCTAATATTTTTGTTATTTCTGTTGATTTATATTACAACAGTATATATATTTTATATATTTATATTTATATCAGTACAGTATATATATTTTGTATATTTATATTTATATTACAACAGTATATATATTTTGTATATTTATATTTATATATAAATGTTATATTGCTGCATATTAATAAAACAATATATTTTCTTTACATTGTAGGGAGACAACTCTTCTGGTGGACAAAAAAAGTGAGGAGAATGATGAGAAGAGTGCATTAAGGGTCAAAAACACTCTGCAGGAAAAGCACAATCTGACTGTATCCGAGAGCAGCATAAAGAAAATGAGACGCAGCATTGGATGGAAATATGGACGTGTGAGGTTAGTACTGGACAGTACAAGAGGTAAAAGTGTTGTTTAGGAAACTGTACTGTACCGCTAAAATTATTTATTACTTGTCATTACAGAGCGTACCCCATGATACGGGACGCAATCAAAATCAAAAGAGTGGTCCAGGCCCAGGCATGGATCGACAGTGGAGAGACTTTCCAGGATTGCATCTTCACTGATGAGTCTACTGTGTCGCTGGAGAGATTTGCAAGCTTTGCATTCCACAAAAAAGGCCGCAAATCTTTGAAGCCGCGGCCAAAACACCCCGTGAACCTGCATGTGTGGGGTGCCATCTCTAGGCGTGGACCAGGATGCAATGTCATCTTTGAAGGTAAAATATATCAAATATAATGTAGCCTTATGCACTGTACTTTACTAGTGTAACCTTACTGTATGCACTGTACTGTACTATTGTGCAGTTTTTTGAGCACTTTTCTTTTCTTGCTATAGGAATCATGAATAAAGCTTTCTTCCAAGACAACATTGTCCCTGAGATAGTGCAATGTATCACACGCGAGTTCTCCAATGGTCACCGCTTCTACCAGGACAACGTTCCGAAGCACAACGCGTCAACAGCTCATATCCTTGAGCGCGGTATTAACTGGGTGAAGACGCCAGCGGAGTAAGTGCAGTAAACCGTGTCTCATTTTTTTCCCCACTGTTTTTACTGTGTACTGTATCTCTTAAACTAATTGTCTTATTTTTCCAATGACAGATCACCAGACTTCAATCCGATCGAAATGGTCTGGCATCAGCTAAAGGACCATATCCGGAAAGTGTCGAAACCCTCCAAAAAGGACGAGTTGTTGAAAGGCATAATGAGTTTTTGGAACGATGTACTCACCATGGAATGCTGCAATAAATATATAGACCATATTGCCACTGTGTTGCCCATTGTGATCGCGTGTAATGGGCAAGCATCAGGAAAGTAGTACTGTGCAGTAGTGTGCAGTATTGTAAGTACAGTATGATACAGGTAAGTATAGCACAGATTTTTTCTTTCCCAATAGTCATAGTGTACAGTAGTTACAGATTTTTCTTTTCAGAGAGAGCAGCACCAGCCATCAGGTTACAGTTCATAGTATTTAACAGTAGTCAGAGTATACAGTAGTTCCAGTATAGACTAGATTGACAGTAGTACAGTAACTGCCTACTAACTGCTCAATTTTTTTCTTTCCAGAGAAAGCAGCACCAGCCATCTACAGTTGTACTACACATCACACAATGTCATAATACAGTACGCACATAACTGCACTCATTTTTTGTTTTCTTGTCGTTTCAGGAAAAAAGGGGGGCCTGGGGGGAGGTGAGGTTTTGTGTCCAGTCTAATCTGTATGTACAGTAAAATGTACAGTATATAAACAGCAGTATTGATGTACACAATACCTCTTCTCTCTCAATGAACTACTGTACTGTACACGGAATGAGGAACAAGATAAAGACGGAAAAAATAATATATATATTATACATTACAGTATATATATATTATTAAATAATATTCTTATAAATGTGCATAATTCATGTTTCTCCATATTTTACAAATGTTTTCTAAATGTTTATCCAATTTTAATGTGCCAGAAGAACTTAATAAAGACTGCATTATGTATTATTCATGATTATTTTTATATTTGTGTATGTTACTGAAAAAATAAAATAAAGATTTATTCACATTCCTGATAATCATAATCATTGACAACAACCACCCCCCACCTCTACAGTACAAGAATGAATGACAAAACAACATGAATCAGTTAATGTTTTTTTTTTACTCTCAATTATCACAATGCTATGCACATCAGATTTACATTTCAAATTCGAGAAGGGATTTTCCAAAGCGTTACCATAAACAAAGCCTCAAAGGATTGGGGGGGGTTGGGTGAGTCATGTGCAGTAATCAGCTAGCTCCCATCTCAAGGAGGCTTAGAGTACACGCAGGCGCAGTGAGGCGATTG
This sequence comes from Ascaphus truei, assembly GCF_040206685.1. NCBI lineage: Eukaryota > Metazoa > Chordata > Amphibia > Anura > Ascaphidae > Ascaphus > Ascaphus truei. Next base: position 26,438,513 of record NC_134483.1, read on the forward strand.
ACGCTCGGCTAGGGACGGATTAAAAACACAATGACTAACTTCAGAAAATTAATGACTGTGGAGGTGTCTGTCGAGCTTTAACCAATCGCATATAGGTACTTACTGACTGATTTTTGAAAGGTGGTATGAATGTAGATTTTAATTTACATACTTTGGTACCTTTCTGATGGGCCCAGTTAACTGTCCCTGGCGGTTCGTTAGGCTGTACCCAATTATCTGTCCCTGGTGGGTCTGTAGGCGGCATTGTTTCTGTTGTCCTGTGGGAAAAAAAGGATTTCAGGTTAAGTGAACGTTCAAATTTAAATAAGTCAAGTCCAACTAGAGGTTGATTTATGTGTTTTCTGTAGCCCTCTCTTTGATAAAGGCAATTTCTTGCCGAAACGTTGGACCCTTTGGTGGCACATTAAATTGAATTTTCATAAGACCGTGTTACTGCTTCCATTCTCTACGCATATTAACCCATAGCAACATTTAGCAGGGCACTCCTAAAAAAGAGAACCCATAATACAACAGGGTGCTTCAATAATAAGAATCACCTTAACATAGCAGCATAGATTTCACAGCCCTCAGTATTAATGAACAGGATCAGGCTTTCTGACTAATTTTCTCATATTTCCGGGAAAAGTCACTGAATAACAGCGCTTCTTGCCTTTCTCGCTGACATACATAACCCGATCCATATAAATATTCCTACCGACGTGCCACACTCGGATTAGATAGGACACTCTATCCACAGTATATTGTGCCTGACTGCTGCATTTAGGAGCCATGTGGTCCAGGACTGCATCCCAGACCCATTCCTCCTTGTGATCTTCCACTTCTCGCATTAGGGTCTCAGGCAAATAAGGAAAGTCATACCCATGGGACTTTCATAATCTTTGGATTATCATCCTATCAGATCTGCTATTTTTCATGAGGTTCTGACTGCATGCCTGCCCTGGCAGCACCCAGAACATAGGTTCCTTATGGACATCCTCAAAATAAACCCTCCTCCAGACCTGGAGAGGAGACAAGCCCCATATTGTAATACTTACTGCAATACCTCATAGCCTCTGCCTCTTTCTCGGGAGTATATTCCCCTTCTCCCATCAGTACTGTACCTTGTTGCCCTTCACTAACACAAACCGGGTTCGGTTTAGGTGCGGCACTTAGCCCTGGAACATAGGATCTCACCAGTTTAATACAATATTCCCCACAGATGATTTAAGCATATTAGTAAACACATTAATAACTGTACACATAGGGATAACGGACATCCCTGTGGATGGTGGTTAGGGTGACAAGGGTCTATACTTCCCACTTAACCCTAGTGACTCTTTTCGTGGCACCGGTGTAGCAATAGGGGACGTAGCAGAGGGTTGGGCCGGCAACGCAATGTCCTGCTCCTGCCTGGATACAGGCACTACCTTAACCGGAGCAATTAGAGTGTCATGGGCCCCAACCCTTAAAGATAAAGAAGAGGAATGTCCTGAGCTCATGTTTACCTTGGAGCGACCTCGGCCACACGCCACAATAACCGTTTCTATGTTCTCTCTACTGTGCAGAAGACGGGACGTCGGGTCCTCAAAGGCAGTTTTCAAGGTGGCCAAATCTCGGATCTTTGGACCTCCTTACACTGCTGCAGTTTAACCCCAACACTGCCTGCTCCTTACCAGGACTTATAATGTTAGGGCCAGGAATGTATAGCCAGGGACATATGGCTACATGTATATGAAGTGTTACTTTTTTGTTTAAATATAAAGTTCTCATGAGAAATTTTAATAAAATTATTTATTTACACTAGTGGTTTTCAACCTTTTTTTTGTTAAGGAAGCCAATAATTATATTGTGAAATTCAAGGAACCCAAACCCTCTCTAATAGTGCGTCTGAGATCAGATACATTTTAAGGAACCTCGACCCTCTCTAAAAGCTCATCTCAGATCAGATGCATTGTAAAAAAAAAAACAATCCTCTATAATAGCGTGTCTGAGATCAGATCTCCTGAACTGGGGCCTTTTCTTTGTCTTACAGCTATCTGAAAACCTAACTGGAACCTCAACCTTGGAGACAGAAATTTCCTCCAGACCCACGTACCCTGGGCCTATCCTACACTCTACTGGGGCATACCTCTCTCATGTGGGGAAAACTGGAAGGGATCTGGCCTTACCAATAGCTCCAAAGCCCATCCAGGTCCGCTTTTCTCTCAAGGCCTTCCTTTGCGTAGAAGCTCAGTTTTCTCTCTCTGCTGTGCACTTTCCTGAACTGCTTACAACATTGTATCTTTTCTTGCTGCTGTGCTTCTGACCTCACCCCCCTGCAGCTCCACAGGCATTTATTCCTTCTTTTCTGGAGTTTCTGGGCTGCTGATGTAAGCCTGCCAGAAGGGGCATGGCAAGAATGACCCCGGTTCCATTATTACAATGCGCCATTTTCAAAGGAGGCAGTCAACAAACAGTATTTGATAAATTATTATACCATTTTGTCTCTAAGTAGCGGGTCAAGGAGGCAAAATGGCTCATTTCCTGGGTCTCAGAGTGCGCTGGTCCTGTAAATGGCTCCCCTTGTGCTACTTGTTGCTCATCATTTTCAGTCTGTAGTGTGTGACCAGGCTCATTGTCACTTTGCATTGACTTGGGGGAGATTGAGAGGCTTCTATAACTTACAAGAAGTAGTGGATCCATACTGTAAGTCAGTCCTCTTCCTGACTAGGTCACTGACCTTGGTGACTAACTCATGCAACATTAATTAATATATGATTTTAGTATTAAGGTTAGTCCCCTTAGTAATTAATAGTGGTCTTGAAAATATGCTATAATGTTTCAATTCACTAGGAGTATTTTGGGATGCTATTATATCTCAGTTCATGTTTTACCATATTCTTTTCTCTATATAGCTTTTCCCAATAGTCTATTATGTTTTCTTATTTCACGATTTGTTTTTAAAATGTTCATATATATGATCTTTTTCTTATTAAATATTTTTCCAAGTTTGTTTACCTTTTTTAAACCTGTATATACAGATTTAGCAGACAATTAATTTTACCACCATTATATTGATTCGCCCCTTCTATTCTCTACTTACAATTACTTTTCATAGGTACTAGTCTTCAAACACATTGACTTACATTCTCAGGGACTGCACTATTAACAGTATCGTACATATTATTGGTACATTGACCCCTTAAGAGTTAAGGCACTCTATATTGTTCATCTTTTGTAATTCATTTTATTTTTACTGTAAAGAAACAATTATTCTTTTTGTGTCATCCTTTATTATAAATCATATTGTTAGTTATTAAACCAGTTAAGTTATATATTTACAACATGTCACTTCTTGCTATGGTACAAATTATAGCACCGTAGTTTTAGAATGTATTATTTTCTGTACTTATGCTTAAACGTTAATTCTAAAGGATTCAGGGGCTCTCAGTCATGTATTCTAATGAATATTCATGATATCACCTTATAAGGTGGATTTCTGTGCCCGTGATTTCTGCGCCCGTCCTTCAATACTACACATTCACCTTTCAACTTATGATGGAGTATGTCCCCTATAATGTTTTGCATCATTTTTCAATGGCTTTCAGCAATTAACATAGGTTATTGCAGACTACAGTTTGTGAATGCAGTGTGCCATTGCGATTGAACTCTATGACAGCACAATGTGACTAGAAATGGCATTTCGTATCTGTCACAAAAACTTGCATTTTTTTTCTCAAGTTGTTCTCATAGCAAACTCCTATGAGTTAGATAAAACCTGCCTCCAATTTTTAAAATAAAAAAAAACTTGTTTATTTAAACTTTAGTGAGAACAAAGGGCAGAAAACAGCGCTACTACCAAATTGATCATGAAACTGCACCCTAACTTATAAAATACAAGTGGTGCCCCTGGAGTAAACAGACAGATATAACGAAAAAGAGAGAAAAAAAGGGCAAATCCCATAAGACAAGATTCACAGAAACTCCAGAACGGGGCACTCGGGGTGGGTCAAAAATATATCAAATTTATTAAATATGCAATTGATGGTAGAACAAACAAGACAAACTATAATAAAAACACTAAAAAATATGTAAGTGGACCGACCCCAAAAAAATAATCACAACAGTAATATAAATTAAAAACTGTAAAGCACCCTAAAGTATGTCATAATAGTAGGGTGCCAAGTGACAAAAGAGCACCTCAGATAATACTGAAGGTATTACCTCACAGTGATCCCTAAGGTCCAGGAGGGGTTAATGAATGACCTCTCCTGAAAACTGGGATATCTGCACAGCCAGCTGAATAGAGGAAAAAATGTACATAACCTCAAGACCAAGCGTGTATATATAAATACTCATCAATAAGTAGCAACACGTGTGTATAGTAAAACCTGGTGGAAAAGCAGTAATAGTTACAGTATCCACTAGGAACACTAAGCAACAAATCATGTTTCCAGATGAAGTATCAAACAATGGAAAGAATGATACAATTAGTAGCAAGGAAAAGTACCTCTATGAAATGTAATATGCGGGAATAGAAATGCTTGAGAGCAAAATAGAAATGTGGAGAATCCCATGATGATGCAGTAGGTACTAGGTGCTGTGTTTTACTATGTTGTAAAAGCAAGATCCCAATCTACAATACTGTCTCCCACACAAATGTGTTGATAGATGGTAATAGAAGCCACATTAGGGATCAAACAGGGCTCAAAAAAGGCACTGAAGTGTCTGGTCAGAGTCAGCAATGCTCTAAGTAAAGCCAGGTTCCCACTGCAGTCGGCGGCGCACACGGCCACGTGCCCGCCTCCCTTACCTCCTCCCTAGCTGTCTCCGGGGGTGCCTCGCTTCCTGGCTCACTGCGTACTGTGACGTGTCAGCCAGCAGGGGCTACAAGAGGATTGTGATCTCGTGCGGGGACGCGTCACGTGCGGTGGCAGGGAGCCAATAAAGAGGGGAGATCACCGGCAGGGGATGTGTCCTTCCTCAGCAGCTTTGTAATTAAGTAGAATGTTGTTGTATTTTAAAAGCAGCAGTGGATCTGTAACCTGCAGAAAGTGAATGTAATATCTCACAGAAGAAGCCCTTTAATAAAGGAAAAAGAACAGTCCCCTCTCTCCTGACGCGCGGCTGTTTACACCTCACCTGTGAGGAATGATTTACACTTTCATGTCGATTTGAAATTCAGATGTGTAAAAAGGCTCAGGTACACTCTAAAAATACTTAAATGCTTCAGGATTATGGTTTCTTGAAAAACCTTCCTCTTATGTGCATGTAATCTGTATACAGTATGTGGTAGAGAAGTGAAAGGGAGACTGCACAACCCGTTTAGGCTATACCCCCCATCATGGCCATGCCCACCCACCCCGTTTTGGTCACACCCCCGGCGCCTGAGAACTCTGCCTACAGATCGCGGTCTAGCGCTGAGCACGTACCGCCAGGATGCCAGGCGCGCGTGCATGTGCTTGCAGTGGGACCCAGCCTAAATCCCGCACACTGCATGAATCTTACGTGGACCCATGACTGACACAGGTAAGTCCCTGCAGTTCCTGGCGATGACGGTAAAAATCTGCAGTATTCAAAAAAATAGAAGTAAATCCTACCGACATCTGTAGCGTGCTGCATGCCGCAAACTGAAGTGAATCCTGGGACAGCCACGGTGCACTGCTTGGACAAAATAGAATCCACACAGGGCACAGCTGACGGCTGTAAGGAATCCGCTCCACAGTTTACTGGTTGCCTTACCTTGCAGACGTGTGCAGTCCTGGAGCACCTCTCCTGATGTTTGCTGCAGCCTGGATTCACTCACCAAAGCTATACACACTCCCTCTGGTATCTACTGCAGCTGTGCAGCCTATCACTGCAACCTAGACTTGCATTCATTCATTGGAGCAGTACCTTCACACCCCCCTCCGGGGATTGGCCCGCTGGCCTTTAAGTACTGTCTTCCCATAATGCTCCCTGCCGAGCATAGTCCTAACTGGATGTCTACTGTTTTGCCACAAGCCCTCGCTTGTTCTCCTATGCTGATACCAGGTTCCGCCCTGCGTCCTTCAGCTTCCTTCAAGCCGCTTGTTCTCCTATGCTGATACCAGGTTCCGCCCTGCGTCCTTCAGCTCCCTTCAAGCCGCTTGTTCTCCTATGCTGATACGGAGGTTCCGCCCTGCGTCCTTCAGCTTCCTTCAAGCTCCCGCTTGTTCTCCTGCGCTGAAGCAAAGGTATCCCCTATGTCTTCAACTTCCTGCTTTCCTGCACTGAGGCAAAGGTATCCCCCGCGCCCTTCAGTCTCCTGATTCCTGCACTGTAGCGGAGGTTTCCCTGTTGATCTTCAGCTTCCTGGTTCCTGGGGCCTACTCTTTCCCTAATCTAGAGAGGCCGTGTCCTGGTTCCTGCGCTGTTACAGAGGATTCCCCAGCTGCTCAGGACTCTTGCGCTGTAGCACTGGTGCACCCGTGCAGCAAAGCGGTGTGCTACGCTGGTCTGCCTACCATCTCCTGTGACCAGTACCATGGGCCATGGTCGTCGCTCGCGCAGAGGCCAACCCCGCGCTCCTAAGCTGAAGCGGGGCTCTCCTGACTACCTGTTGCCGAACTCTTGCCTGAACAATGTTTATCCTGATATCTCCTGTCCTGACCCTGGCTTGTACAACGACGACGCTGTCTTCTCCTTTCCTGATCCTGCTACGTTTGACAACGAACTGCGCAATCCGGATCAGCCTGCGCGGTCTCAGGTCGGTGCTTTTACAACCCCACCTCAGCCTCGCGGTCCGACCCTGGTTTGTGGCGAGCAGAACCCTGACAACGGCACAGCTGACTGTTGAAGCGGGGAAATGGTCAAAAGAAACACCTAATGTGGCATTTCGCCAAATACATACATACATACATACATATGTAGCCAAGTCCCCTACCCTGCCTCAGGTGCGGGGATCTGCCCGGCTATTGCCCGGAGCTCTGTGTGATCAGGAGAGTTGGGGCAGCCATTTTGTAAGTCGCGCATGCACAGTGCGGCGAGGCGCGCATGCGCAGAATCTGGAGTGCGGCAGCCATCTTAGAGTGGCTCCACGTAGAGTACAGAGGAAGTACATGTCCCAGAATACGTAGAGGGAGGGACTGCCCACGTGGGACTATCCTAGCAAATGGGATTGGAGCAGTTAGATGGACAGGATATTCTCCGCATGCAGGATCACAGACATCATTCTCAAGGAGGCACAGAGAAGACAAGTAGTGTCCAGGGAGCAGTAGCTTCCTAGACGAGGCCTAGACCTTGCACTCAAGGCCCCAGTTAGGCCCTGAGCCATATCCAAGTCAGGGTTGTAAGGAAGGCCCCAGATAGGGTCGCTTCCCATTATACTAGTGACTGTAATACTGCACAGGTGACTGGATGGCTACATGGCAGTCTGGCGGCGTGGTACCAGAGCAGCTGTTTACATGCTACACGGGTAGAAGACACAGAAGGGAGATTGTGCGATTTGCTGCATGGACGGAGCAGCATAGGAATAAAGATACCTTTACAGAGATCCGGTATCGCACATGGCCGTATGAGTACATATATTGATTATTCCCCCACTATTCATACAAGATTTCATTGCGTTGCTTTATGTTTTATTTATTTATCATCAATATTTTATTTTGATATGGGTTTGCGCCCCCCTGTCTCTTTCTTTTTTAGGTACCCAATGTACACCTACATCTACAGGGGTTAGCACTACCTCACATTTGGGTGGGATTGATGGGACAGGACACCAGGGGTTATTGGTGTCACAGCACCCTCAGTACTTTTGGGGGAAACCACTCAGTGTTTGGGGTCACTGCCTTATACTGTGGGTACCCGCTAGTGTGTGTCATTTGTGTTTAGTGTGTTTGTGTACAGCTCAGCTTAGTTATATACATTGGGTGGTGAATTACTTACTAAAGTGTATTGGTTCCTGTGAGGGTTATCCCACCAACGCTGGGATCCCACATAAGTGGAGGCGCTGCACTGCAAGGAGAAAGAGCTCACCCCAGACTCCCAGAGATGGAGGCTTAGGCCTCCTGTGAGCAGACAGGTACAGCAGCATGCGTAGTTGCCCGCAGTTTTCCCTTAGGCATAGGGAATGGGGGCTACACATACTGTACATACAAACATACATACAGAAATACAGCAAATGGAAATATTACTGTATGCTCATTTGCATGTCTTAGACAGGTCTGCAACCCTGCCTTTCACCATTATCACCCAGCACACAGCACTTCCACTGCAGCAAGGGATTCTGGGAAATGACATGCAAATGAGCACACAGTGCCACATTTTGCTTCCAAACCATTTTTAACATGGTTCCCTATAGGCTTAAGCTTGCTGCATGGTCACAGCTTTGAGCACAGCCAGGGTTAACATGCATGGCCAGTAAACCTATAACTTAACTAAGTACATAAATACAGATAGACTAATGGAGTTTAGTGAAACTTGGCCTTAAAGGTCTTATGTTTCTTGTACCTGAAAAATTGTGATTTACTATTTTTTCTTCAGAACATCCAGGATTCAGTTTATTTCATTAGATATTTGAAGAAGAAAAAACTCACATAACTAGCAGGTACGCTGTAAATGCACTGCTGGCTTGCAATATATCTATCTATTATTATTAACTTTTGACCCAGTTCAAGTATCAGAATTAAACACAGGGCAGAGTAGTCACGTCTTCTATTTTCAGAACCGTTTTGCATAAAGTGAATTCTATAAATATTGTTATGCTTATAATGGTGTTAACATTTTCATAGTTGCTCTATTTCTACAATTTATCATCTTTGTGGACTTCATCAGAAGTTGACAATTAGTTTAATTTCAATCTTTGGGTCTTAAGGCACTGCAAGAATAGACATTTGTAGCCAATACACTATTTCCTTTTTGTAGAAAACATGGACTATATTACCAGATTGTCTGTATGGAGATAAATGTTTATTTTAACAATTCTGTGTCTCAGGATACATTCTGCTATCATTTTTTCCAGATGAAATAGCAGTTGTGACCGGCTGACCTTTACTTTTCCATTTGTTAAAGACATGACTGGATTATGAGGCACTCGATGCCATTTAGATTTTATTGACACATTTTAATTGTTTTTTTCTTCACGGTCTTATTTTGAGCTATGCTAATTTTGATTTGCTTTCAATCTATGTTGTTTTGGTTCATTTTCCACATAATGACTCATATGCTCGTTAAAGTGTCTTGTAATAAATTCACATGAATTGACAAAAACACACTAAGTAAAAATAATAGTTTAGAACATTAAGGGAAAATTCAACATAGTCCGAATCAGTCATTTTATGACGTTATCTGACACAAAACTCATTGACTTCAATGTGGGTTTTTAGTTGCAAACAGCCCTGAACAGCCACTTGGCCTTAGTTTTCTAATTTATCAGTGGCTGATCAGGCAGACCCCTCCCCTGAGCAGTTGGCCCAATTGAAACTGACGTGTCATATGATGTGTGTGTGTGTGTAAGTCAGTGTGCGTGTGTGTGTGTGTGTGTGTTTGTTTGTGTCTGTCTGTCTGTCAGTCAGCGTGTGTGTCAGTCAGTGTGTGTCTATGTGTGTCAGTCAGTGTGTGTGTGTTTGTGTCAGTCAGTGTGTGTATGTGTGTGTGTGTGTGTGTGTGTGTCAGTCAGTCAGTGTGTTTGTGTCAGTCAGTCTGTCAGTGTGCGTGTATGTGTGGGGTGTGTGTATCAGTGTGTGTCAGTCAGTGTGTGTGTGTGTGTGTGTGTGTGTGTCAGTCAGTGTATGTGTGTGCCAGTTAATGTGTGTCAGTCAGTCAGTGTGTCAGTGTGTGTGTGTGTGTGTGTGTGTGTGTGTGTGTCAGTCAGCGTATGTGTGTGTGTTTCTGAAGCGAATGATGAAAATGTAGAGACCTTGTGGATAGAAATTAGCAGTGGAGGTAAAAGTATCAAGAACATGTTTGAGGGGATATGCTATAAACCACCAAATATCTGTGATATTGAGGAAGCCAAAATACTTTTGCAAATGGGGAAGGCTTCAAATCTAGTTCATGTTTGCATAATGGGTGATTTTAATTATCCAGACATAGACTGGGGCAATGAGATTAGCATTACAACAAAAGGAAACAGGTTTTGGGGGTGCTTAAAGGCAATTACATTACCCAAATAATTGAGGAACCAACCAGTAGAGGGGCAATACTGGACTTGGTAATAACAAACAATGTAGAAGTAATAACAAATATTCAAGTCCTGGAACATTTGGGTAACAGTGATCATAACATGGTCTCAATTGAAATAAATTATCAAAAAACAGATTACTTGGGTTCAACAAAGACCTTAAACTTTAGAAAGGCAGATTTTAATAAACTGAGAACTAATCTACAAGGAATAAATTGGAATTATGTTTTTGCAGGGGAAAATATAGAAGATAAATGGGCACTCTTTAAAACATTGTTAGAAAAGCACACTTATCAGTGTATACCTTTGGGTAATAAGTATAAAATAAATAAGTCAAAACCATTGTGGCTAAATAAACAGGAAAGGGAGGACATGGAAAAGAAGAGGCAGGCATTTAGATTCTTGTTTATTAACGACCTTGAGTTTGAGCGTTTAGATTCTTGAAGTCAGAAGGGACGGAGGCAGCATATCAGAATTATAAGGAATGTAACAAAAATTGCAAAAGGGCAATTAAATTAGCAAAAGTTGATAATGAAAAAAAAATTTCAATAGACAGTAAGATCAACTCTAAAAAGTTCTATGAGCAAAGTCTCCACCTTTGTTGATGACACTAAATTGTGTAAGGTAGTAGAATCAGAGCAGGATGTAATTTCTCTCCAGAAGGATTTGGAGAGACTGGAAACTTGGGCAGGGAAATGGCAGATGAGGTTTAATACAACTAAAAAGGAAGCGCTCTAACTAAATTAAAGTCCAAACTTGAATAAGGTAGATGAGGTGCAGCGTGAAGAGTCGAATTGTTCCCAATTCCCAGCAGCAATAGATGTCCAATGTAATCAGCGCACCTCATTTCATAGGAAGCAAAGAGAAAGAAGAAAAAGAGCACAATAGTGAAACAAGTTCACAACACAATGCTTGTGCCTGTAGATGGTGAGATATGCACTTACATTTCAGTGCCTGTCTCAGGCATGTAAAGGTATCTTTTAAGAATCCTCACCACCATGAAGTCATCACAATATTCAAAGGACTTCTTTATTCCAAGGTTCAATGCGCTGTTTTTGTATTTGTACAATAGATTGCACAAAGCTGCACTCTGCTCCCCTGAGCTTCCTGCACTCAGGCGCCGGCAGAGGTCGCTCTAACAAACCTGGTCCACTCCACACCAGCCTTCTTTCACTTTCTTCTTATGAAACGAGATGCGCAGATGAGGTTTAATACAGATAAATGTAAGGTTATGCATTTGGAAGCAAGAATAAACAGGTGACTTACAAATTAAATGGGAATAAATTAAGGGAATCCCTGATGGAGAAGGATTTACGAATGCTGGTAGACAGTAGCCTTAGCAATAGTGCCAAAAGTCATGCAGTAGTTTCAAAGGCAAATACGATCTAATCTTGCATTAAACAGGCAACGGATGGAAGGGAAGTAAACATAATGATACCCCTTTGAAAAGCATTAGTAAAACCACATCTTGAGCATGGAGTACAATTTTGGGCACCACTCTACGCCTCTCGCTGCCTGCCTTGGACTTTTGCCTGTGACCCCGACTACGCCTCTCGCTGCCTGCCCTGCCATTTCCAGCTACTGGGATCCACTCCACAGTTGCCGCAAGATTTGACATTGGATCATCCCTTAAGTTTGGAGGAAAGGAGATTTCACAAGCAACAAAGGAAAGGGTTCTTTACAGTAAGGGCAGTTAAAATGTGGAATTCATTACCCATGGAGACTGTGATGGCAGATACAATAGATTTGTTACAAAAAAAGGTTGGATATATTTTTAGAAAGGAAAGGTATAAAGGGATATACCAAATAAGTATACTGTACATGGGAAGGATGTTGATCCAGGGATTAATCCGATTGCCAATTCTTAGTCAGGAAGGAATTTATCTTTCCCCTTATGAGATATCATTGGATGATATGACACTGGGGTTTTTTGTTTGCCTTCCTCTGTATCAATAAGTAAGTAAAGAAATAGGATAAAGAGTCTGTTGTCTACATTTCGCATAGGTTGAACTTGATGGACGCATGCCTTTTTTCAACCTCATCCTCCTCATGTAACCATGTAAGGGAAGAACCTTAGAACCACCTGGTCTCTGGGAATCGTTGTCCCCTTATTCTCCTTTCACTCTTTCCTTAATTTTCTTCCCCTTATTTAAGATGTAAATCCCAAGTGAATGGATATATGAATGTATCCCTCACCCAACACCCAATTTTGACTGCACAAGTGATATCAATAAAAACGTGGAATGAAAAAAGTTAAAATGAATGACTTCTCTTATGGAACACCCAGAAAAGGATTAAACAATATACTATACTAAATAATTAACAATAGTTAACATCGTGGAAACGGCGTGAGTATTAAGGTTGGAACCACACTGTGGATGAGCATTACCACAGCACAAAATATTTTTTAGACCATTTAAATTCTAATAACTTGAATTTAGTGCTAAAACCTTGTTTAAGAAGGCGGATAGCAACAATTATGTTTTAATATCTTGTTGCTATCATCACAGTGGGATCTACAATATTCCCTATGGACAATTCAGGAGGCTGAGATGTGATTCTGCATCCAAAGACACACATAATGAACAAGCATTGATTTTACAGATACAATTTTTAGATACAAAATATAATGTACTGTAGAGAAAAGTAAAATAGCCAGAGATTAAGCAGGGGATTTGGAAAGATCATAAATCTTAAATGCACAAGCTAAGCAAAAAAGAGAATACTGTATATCTATTTTCCATTTATAACTGAATATAATAGGGAGTCTTTTAGAATTAATTTTTTTTGTTCTAAAGAAAGCATTGGAATGTTCTTCAACAAGATTGTGTCCTTAAAGAAGTTTTACCTGCCAAACCAAAGATGGTTTTTATGAAAACAACAAATATTTTTTTTTAAATTAGCCTGTGTGTAAAAAAGTGAATGCCATTCTGTAGTGGAAAATAAGTGGTTAAAGCAAGACCTAACGGTTTCTTTGGGTGTGACAAGTGTAAGCTCTGTAAGTTTTGCTTATGCACGTTAACATCTTACCGCACACTATAAATATTGGATATTCCTTGTTTTATCTCTTTTAAATTAGACTGTTTGTAATGTAAATGTTATGTAAATTAACTATATTTTAGTGTGCATGTAGACTTCAGTATGTTGGTTGCACAATGACACGACTGAGGACAAGGATATTTGAAACATTAAAATAGACTTAGAATCACAATGTTTTCCTGCCATTTTCTAATGTAATGGGTGGAGGATTGGCTGAGTGCACAAACTAGTACACATTGATTCTACATGCTGTAAACTCTGAATTGTTTTCAAGTGTTCTTAACCCTTGTTTTTAATTTGCTGAAAGTAAACTGTTTTGCACTATTTATGAATCTTTTATGTTATCTGAGGCACAATAAGAACACCATACTGGAGTATCCAGTATTATTGTGAAGAAAAAAAAGAAAGCGTACATCCAAATTAAATACAAATAAAAAGTGACCATTACAGTAGCAATAGCAATGCATATATACAAAAAATTTCCCTAATAAATTGCTGCTGTAGAGTCCTTGAGCCCACAGAGGAAATAAAAAGGATGAAAATCCCAAAAAGTTCTGAAAGATGACATGTTTTATGTGCAAACCGAACAGGAGAGAAAAAAAAATACACAATAGTATGTAGTCATGACTGGTTCCTGGCTACCATTCTGTCCTCATTGGCATGCAAGTCCTGGTAAGAACAGGTAGTGCCCGTACTAATCATGGGTTTTCCCCAATATGCAGTCTTTTGAGTGCATGGGAGGAGTGAATGTGTTGTGCCCAATCCTGGGTTCAGACCTGGTCCTCTTCCCTAAGGGGAGAGTGTGTGATCATCATTTCCCCCGGTCCTGCTAGAGGGCTGGGGAAGAGCAAGGACTGCTGCAGGGGCCCTTGAACTGTAGTGAAGGTGCAGGGACCATCCTGAGTTTGGGAGACCAGAACCAAGACTGCGTTAGGCATGTGCTATGAAGTGTACAGGAATAAATCCATTCCAGTTGAATATACCTCCTGTCTGTGATCTTACTTGGGGGGAGAGGTAACCGTTTCTACCATAGGAGATCGTCTCCATACATCTGGAGCTTACAGCAGATGGAGGCGCTGTGTACATGGAGTAATTGTCGGGTATATACCCCAGAAGCATGTCCTCCAATCCCCACAACCATCGTCAGACACCTCAGCCCCTTGTGAACCAGCAGATAGCATGCACCATACACTTGGTAACAGGGGGATCTCCCATCTTTTGGGGGAAACACTGTTACAAGTGTAATATAGTCCAATAAATCAGAGAAACAGTGAATTTACAAGAAGTACTACACTCACAAATTCACCACTTGGCTTTTAGAATGTATCCACAAATGGGATTCCAGTCTGGTATGTGTTTTCTTTTTTTCTATCTTTTTTTCTATCTGCATCCTCTCAATTCTTAGCTGGAATTTATACATAGTAAAGATCACATATAAAAATGCAATTATACCAATTTAAAGTCTCAAATTTTTGTAGAGAAATAAGCATTGCCTTGGAACACAGCACAGGACTATAAAATCCTGTATCTGCACGGATGGGTCTCTACACCAACTACTCATGTCGGCCCATCCCTCTTACATCTATTTTTTCCCAAGAGAGGTGGCTTCCACCAACCTGTGTACAGTATATCTGATAGGGGGTACTATGCTTGGCTTGTGCTTGAGCAAGTGCTTGGCTCCTAGTGATCTTCTTCAGCTCCAGTGTGTGCTGCTCTGCCAGTTTGTCACAGATATACTGTATATTAGTTACATAGTTATATAGTAGTTACATAGTAGATGAGGTTGAAAAAAGAGTTCCGTCCATCAAGTATAACCTATGCTAAATTTAGACAACAGATATATGATAAAATATCCATACTTATTGAGTATATAGAGTCACATCAACCAATGATATCTCATAAGAATAAAAATAAATTCCTTCCTGACTCCAAGAATTGGCAATCGGATTAATCCCTGGATCAACATCCTTCCCATGAATACTTATTTGGTATATCCCTGTATACCTTTCCTATCTAAAAAGATGTCCAACCTTTTTTTGAACAAATCTATTGTATCTGCCATCACAGTTTCCATGGGTAATGAATTCCACATTTTAACTGCCCTTACTGTAAAGAACCCTTTCCTTTGTTGCTGGTGAAATCTCCTTTCTTCCAACCTTAAGGGATGCCCCCGAGTCCTTTGTACTGCCCTTGGGATGAATAGTTCTTTTGAAAGCTCCTTGTATTGTCCCCGAATATATTTGTATATAGTTATCATATCCCCTCTTAGACGCTTCTTTTCTAATGTAAATAAATCTAATTTAGCTAGTCTCTCCTCATAAGTTAGAATGTCCATCCCCTTTATTAATTTGGTGGCTTTTCTTTGCACTCTCTCTAGTTACATAATGTCTTTTCTTAGGATTGGTGCCCAAAATTGTGCTCCATATTCAAGGTGTGGTCTTACTAATTCTTTGTAAAGGGGCATAATTATGTTTATTTCCCTTCCATCCATTGCCCGTTTGATGCAAGATAAGATCTTGTTTGCCTTTGCAGCTACTGCATGACTTTGGCACTATTGCTAAGCCTGCTGTCTACAAGCACTCCTAAATCCTTCTCCATCAAGGATTCCCCCAATTTATCCCCATTTAATTTGTAATTAGCCTTTATATTCTTGAATCACAAATGTATTTAGTTAGAGCGCTTCCTTTTTGTTGTATTAAACTTCATCTGCCATTTACCTGCTCACGTTTCCAGTCTCTCCAAGTCCTTCTGAAGAGAAATTACATCCTGCTCTGATTCTATCTGAGTAGCGCACAGTTTTGTTTTTTGTGTTTACTGTCTCTGATTCTATTACCTTACACAATTTATTATCATCAGCAAAGATGGAGACTATATGTCACGCTTGTGCTCTCCTCACAAGCGCAGGGAAAAAGGGAAGGGACCCGTTAGCGAGGTGGGGAGGCCGCAGGGGATACGAAGGGAGTAAGTTGCCACGCAGCTGGGGATCAGCGCACGTAGCCACGTGACCGCGCCGCGCGTATGAGAATGGGTGACGCGTCCGGAGGTGCGGAGCCAAGCTCAGAGACACGACTGATCCAGCTGCATGTGTGCGCATGCTCTGACAGCAGAGCGGGAGTGCGCGAGTTCTCAGGCACCAACGCGGGGGTTGTGGGAAGCCAACGCTTCAGCACGGGAGTCAGGAAACAGAAACTAGGAACATGGAACAGGAACATGGGCATGGAGTCCAGAGCACAAGGTAACATCCAGAGAAGGATTGCTTCTTGGAGGACGTCCAGCCTCCTTAAAGGCATAGTGCCAGAAACAGCAAGGTGCAACGAAACTAAACATAACATAAGGGTTCTTATTCTAATCCATTGGCCAAGGAATTATAAGCCTGCTACCACATCAAGGTGAACCCTACTAAGCAGGTACCTACACTACCCGACGGTAAACTAACCTTAGTAGTATATGAGTGCCTGTCCCAGTCTTCCAGAATCCAAAGGAGAGTAAAGGTCCCAAGGAGGTCCAGGCAGGAACAGCGTGCGATGGGTACTAGCAGGCACCAGGGCAGGCAGCAAAAGACTAAATGCAAAGAGATAGTCAAATAGAGGCTTACTTCCTGTCAGGAGGAAGAGGGCAGGATTTGCCAGAAAGCAAGATGGCGTTGCTTGCTTCAGAATCCTTAAAGACACAGGATCTTGACTCGCAGCTAGAGGGTGGCGATCAGAAGTAAACAGGTAAGGAAGGAACACGCCGCAGGGGGCGTGTTCCGCGCATCATACAGTACACCCCTCTTAAGGATCGAACTCCGAGTGATCCAACAGACTAAGGGGCAGCGATGCATAGGAACATAGACTCGCAGCTAGAGGGCAGCGCACACCATACAGGGAGACATCAGGGAAAATAGGCAAGAGGCAGCGCCCGCCATACAGAGAATCAACAGGGAATCTTGACTCGCAGCTAGAGGATGGCGCATGCCATACAGAGAGACATCAGAGAAACTAGGCATGGGAAGAGAATACGCCACAAGGGGGCGTGAAGTTGACTCGCAGCTGGAGGGCGGCGCACGCTGTCACGTGTACGCGCCACGCATGAGAGAATGCGTGACGAGACCGGGGGTGGCCGGGCTCCGTGGTACGAGTAGGGAACCGCTGGTGCATGCATGCTCTATAAGGAGAGCGGGAACTGAGATGCGGCAAGTAAGGAGGGAGCACGCCGCAGGGGGCGTGTTCCCCGATTCCTTACAGTATCCCCCCCTTTAGGATCAGACTCTGAACGATCCTTGCTAGACTAGGGGGGAATATAGGATCCAGGAACTAGGAACATGGACACGAACATGGCATGGAACATGGAGGAAGCTGGGGCCACCTCTGGGGGTCCGTTTGTTTGGCCAAGCATAATGTCATGCTTGTGCTCTCCTCACAAGCGCAGGGAGAAAGGGAAGAACCCGGTAGCGAGGTGGGGAGGCCGCAGGGGATACGAAGGGAGTAAATTGCCGCACAGCTGGGGGATCGGCGCACGTAGTCACGTGACCGCGCCGTGCGCATGAGAATGCGCGATGCGTCCGAAGGTGCGGTGCCAAGCTCAGAGACATGACTGATCCAGCTGCATGTGCGCGCATGCTCTGACAGCAGAGCGGGAGTGCACGCATTCTCAAGCACCAATGCGGGGTTGTGGGAAGCCAACGCTTCAGCACGGGTGTCTGGAAATGGAAACCAGGAACATGGAACAGGAACAGGAGGGAGCACGCCGCAGGGGGCGTGTTCCCCGATTCCTTACACTTTGCTCTCGATGCCAACCTCAAGGTCATTAATAAACACGTTAAAAAACAGGGGTCCCAGTACTGATCCCTGAGGTACTCCACTCTTGACTTTAGCCCAACCTGAAAAAGTTCCATTTATGACAACCCTCTGTTGTCTGTCCTTTATCCAGCTTTCAATCCAGGGGCATATATTATTACTGAGTCCAATTTTCTTTATTTTGTACACCAATCTCTTGTGTGAAACCGTATTAAAAGTCTTTGCAAAATCTAAGTAGACCACATCAACTGCATTACCCTGGTCTAAATTCCTACTTACATCCTCAAAGAAACAAATAAGGTTAGTTTGGCAAGATCTATCCTTCATAAATCCATGCTGACTATTACTAATAATTTTGTTTTCCATTAGGTATTCCTGACTATTATCCCGTATTAAACCTTCAAGTAGTTTCCCTACTATTGAAGTCAGGCTTACAGGTCTGTTATTCCCCGTTTGTGATCTAGCTCCCTTTTTAAATAAAGGCACCACATCTGCTTTACGCCAATCTTGTGGTACTGAGCCTTTGGAAAGGAGTCCTTGAATATTAAATGTAATGGTTTGGCTATTACTGAGTTTAACTCCTTGAGATCTCTTGGATGTATGCCATCGGGGCCAGGTGCCTTATTTACTTTAATATTTTCAAGTCGCTTATGAACTTCTTCCTCAGTTAACCAATTGTTCATTAATATGGAGGTTGTGGCTTCCTCCTGCGACACTACTATTGAACTTGATTCTTCCCTGGTAAACACAGAGGCAAAGAATTTCTTTAATACCTCTGCTTTTTCCTTATCTCCAATAATCTGCCTACCCATCTCACACTGAAAGGGTCCTATATTTTCTTCTCTCATTTTTTTGTTATTAAGGTACTTAAAGAACTTTTTAGGGTTGACCTTACTTTCTATTGCAATCCTTTTTTCATTATCCATTTTTGCTAATTCGATTGCCCTTTTGCATTGATAGGGGGAAAGCCTCTTGTGCATATCATTAGCACTAATGGGCGTATAGTTAACACATTGCCCGTTTAATCCAAAAACAGTCTTTAAAACTGTGTTACAGTATTGAGTTTTAAAGATAAATGTTAACACTTTAGCTTAGGTTAACACCTC
Organism: Ascaphus truei; assembly: GCF_040206685.1. Classification (NCBI taxonomy): domain Eukaryota; kingdom Metazoa; phylum Chordata; class Amphibia; order Anura; family Ascaphidae; genus Ascaphus; species Ascaphus truei. Next base: position 26,457,535 of record NC_134483.1, read on the forward strand.
GTTAAGACAAAGACATACCTCTGTGAATCTGGGACATAATGTGGGTGAAGTAATGCCTGCAACATCTTTACGGTATATGATGTATTTGACCTCAAATTAATACCCTTGAAAGCTATTGAATCAAAGAAGATGAAAAGTCGCATTCAACCATAAATCATTCGATGCTGTTAAGTGACCATATATAATTGTCACTCCACAACAAAGAAGGAACTTGACACAATTTCCTCACATACTGTACTGTACGTTGTTAAAATATAAGTAACTTCAACTCTTCAAGTTAAAAACTCAAGCGAAAGATGATGGGAGTTAACATTTCTGTTGCTGAAACAGCCCATTCTTTTGAGACTACTGAAAATGCAAAGGAAAGAATAGCAAAGGTTCAAAATAAAATCTTAACATTCTTTTATCAGGAGCCATTGTTTTTTCTTCTTTGACGCATTTTTTTTCAAACTGACCTGTAATAACATTGTCACATATTTTTCCATCGGAAAAAAGCATTATTTTAGAAATACAGTACCAATGTTATTTTTACTCATTATTTATTTATTTACCTTCATTATATTTTATGGATGGTACTTAATAATGTACCTTGTAAAATTATTTCACCAGTTAGGTTTTACAACAATAGACAGAAACCCTAATGCTACATCCAATATATAGTAACAAATTACTTAGAATATTATTATCTGTTTATTCTTATTTGTTCTCATAAATATGGGTATTTTGTTAAATCCTTTGGCTAAAATATTTCAAGCCTGTAACCATGTCAAAGTTTGAGCCCTCGGCGGGTCCTATACTACCAATATTATAAGGTCTTCTGTATTTCTTCCACTGTAAAGAGACAAGGGGAAACAAAACTACACTATAGCGAACAACATGGGATGAGGGAAATGTATGCAGTGTCTAAATGGTTAAAATGATGAACCACTGAGACTTCCGGTAACGTCAACTGGCGTGATTCTCTAGTGATGGAGCTCCTAGGACCCCCGGGAATAAAACGACAAAATAACAAATTTCTGAATCACCAAAATGGCCAAAAAAGATCTCCGAGCCCGTAGAACAGACAGGCGATGTCTGTTAAATTTAAAAAAGCAACGGTGCAAGAGTTTACACTTTTTTTCGGGGGAGCTCAGCAAACAGCAAAAACAGTAAATAAAATGGCGCCAGCATTGAAACGGCAGCATGCGTGATGACGGATCAAGACCTAGCGAAAGGAGAAGAGGGAGAAATGACTTGGTCTTACCTAGCAGGTTCATTTGAAAACATGCAACTCTCTCTACAACTATCATTCCAGTCAGATCTAAATAAGGCCGTTAATGATATTAAAGAAGAAATATCAGCCCTCTCCCAGAGAACTCTAGACTTAGAGACTAAGATGGGTGAAGCACTGCAGCTGCAAGCGAATACCGCCACCGAGATAATAAACCTCAAACAGGATATATAACTTCTCAAGGAAGGTCAGGAACAGCATGAGAACAGAGAGAGAAGACAAAATATCAGAATTAGAAATATACTTGAATCAGTTCTGTAGAAGATCTCCATCCCTATCTCAGCAGACACTTCACTGCAATTGACCCAAATATGTCAGAGCGAGACCTAGAAATGGACCGGTCTCACAGAGCCTTAGGACCAAGGTCAGAAGATCCCAAGAGAATGGGGGATGTGATAGTGAGACTCCATCATTACACCACAAAAGATACAATTATCAATGGCTGCAGATTGAAGGGCGACATCATCTTTGAAAACTCCACCTTACAGGTCTTTAATGATCTCTCAAAGTTCACGGTGGTGCAACACAGAGACTTAAAGTCACTAACCTCACTCGTACGAGAAAAAGGAATTAAGTACAGGTGGGATTTCAGTTTAAGCTCTCCGTGATAAAGAACGGAAAACAAATTACCCTGTGGTACCCCGAAGAGTCGGAGAACTTCCTATGAACTCTCGGCCTGTAACCAGGTCAGGCAGACAGTGGGCCGCACTCACAGCCCAAATCCCAGAGAGAGAACCATCAAGGCGGGCCCGTGTCTCAGAGAGATTGGTAGGCCATAACCAACAAAAATCCTCAAAGAAGAACTCAAACAAGACCACTTAGGAGCACAGCTATGGTCACAGCTTATTCTTTACCCAGATGACAAGGATATAAGAACTTGGGGAACCAAGAATTTTGGACCCCTCCACATCCGCGGCACACTCGACCATTCGGAGAATCCAGAAGCCCCGCTATGGATTGAGACAGAAGGAGCAAATCGTTCAACTGATCTTAAACACTTCGGATCAATAAAGAAATTATAAAGAAAAGAAAAACCGGTGGATCCAGGTGGACCAGAGATCATTATTTTTGTTCTTTCGCTTGATGTGAACACCCACTGGAGGGCCGAGATGGGCACATCCACAGGCTTTTGCCACATGACTTTCCTTGCCTTCTTCACCCTCCACAATTGTGGAGAGTATGAAAACACCCTGATCCAGATTACTGGCTATTATATTTGTAGCCCTGTTTCCCCTTAAACAAGATGGCTACTGCTACTGCCTTTGACCTGTTGGCTCGTAGGGGCCTAAGCATCCGCCACGTGGAGCCTGGGGCGATATACCTTTGGTGCAGCGCCTCCAACTGAGAGGGATCCCAAAATAGTGGGAGGAGCCCCTTGCAGGACTCAAACAATAAAAACACACAGTATAAATTAAAGGCCTTTACTGGCACACATATATCTTATCCCCTAATAACTCTTATAACTCTATGTGACTAATGGTACAACTAACCATACGCCACGCACGGCTGTTCCCACCGCCGTGTAACCCACACCGTGTCCTGAGAAACTGAATCCCTCAATGTCCCACAGCGTCCACACCCCAAACCCACAGTGTGTGACCGCACGGCCAACTAAATTGAGTGTAGTAGAATTTGTTCTGTCTGGGTACCTTCTGGGTGCTCTAGCACCAAGGCGCGCCAACAAGGATAAGAAAGGATCTGCGATCCAGCGATGTCCTCCACGGTGCGTCCTCCTCCAAGTGGGGTGGTATCCGCTGGAGTGTCCCACAGTGAGGATAGTCTCTGCTTCAGCTCAGTAGTCTGGTCCCAGACCACCAGTGTCAGGAGCACGCAGTGTTGCTACTGTGTCCCTGACTTATACTAGCTAAGGGGGCAATGTTCCTATCTAAGGGCCTGTCCCTGTAGCTGCCACAAACTAATACTGGGAGTCGGGGCCTAGGGGGAATCTGGCCTAGTGCAGAGTGTAACAGACCGCTGCACACACACTTCTTACCCCTATCTTACTCCACTTTTGACTGACTCCTCCCCTTCCAGCGTGCGAACTCCCTATCTACTGTTTAGGAGACCTAACCGCACGATAGGCTCCCTGGCGTTACATGGTCTGCCGCCCCTCAGCACTATGGGGCTTGTAGTCCCCGTCAAAACTTTATCTATTGGCCACCGCATGCGCGCTGTGCACTGCGCATGCGCAACCCTAATACTGGCCAGTGCGACTCCTGGCGCTCTTCGCGCCTGCGCAACCTGGCCCAAGATGGTGGCACCCTGCAGAGAGGGCCACCGGAGCTTCTGGCAAACCTGTCGCCTCCCACACTAACCCCTGCAGCAGTGAAGGTAAGAAGGGAGAGGTGCAACAATGGGGGACATGGCTACATCGTCCTCCCGTTGAACATATCAATTCCCCACTTGGAGTACAGCATTACACATATTTATATAATAAAATGCAGAGTATACTTTGTACAAATGGGAACGAATCCCAATGGGGTGCTGCTGAACTTCTCTAGTTGTGGTATATAAGCGTTAATGGCAATTGATTGATTCAAGAAACAGACAGAGCGGACCATGTATTAGGAGGAAGTGAGAGGTGTGTGTCCCTGTGTATTAGGAGGAGATGCTGTGCGAGGCTGTGATGCAACCTGACCCGTGGGAGGAGGAGGAGGAGGTCTGGACCTGTGATGAGGAAGGCTGTGAGTGCTGTGAGGAGGAAACGGGATCTCTTGATAACTGGGTGAGTGAGAATAAGGACATTCACAAAGCTCTACTACACCACGGCACAGCACCCTCTGACACCCCCTGGGGTAATAATCCTAGTGCAGGAGTCCTGCCAGAGCAGAAACCCGCCAGCCAGACCTCTAGGACACTGCACCACCCATCGTTTGAGGCGTATTACGCAGCGGTCGCCATTCTGAGGAACTCGGGGGCCCCTGTGATACGTGACAGAAGAGGTTTCAATATAAATAATGGAGATTATTTCTACATGGACCCGTTACTAATGGCAGGACACCGCGTGTACAACTGCCTGTCCCCAAGCACACAGGATATCTTCCACTGTTATCGCCTCAACACCCCTCCTCCAATCATGTCCCCCTGCGTCTATATACCGCCCACAACGCAGCCTTGAAGCCCCTCCCCCTCTGCATCCACGGACCTGCTACCCCCTCCCCCCACACTTGGTGATGCGTCCCGTCAATCTGCTGCGTTTGTTTCCATGGAACATCCGTGGCCCTCGCCCTGCGCAGGGAACGCGCTGAAACCCCGCCCGCCTGAGATTGCTGGAGGCCAGCAGGGGGCAGATAAGGGTGTTTGTCCCCCACTGTGTGAGGGCGTGGTACCCCGCTCCCAAGCGGAGGCAGATGCTGTGTGTGCGCTGCTGGCTTTATCTGCCCCCTCTGCATATCTGACACTTGCCCCGTAACTGCAGGTCAGTAAGGGGTCAGTTGGCTGGTAGTTACCCCTCTATGTGGGCATGGATGAGGTTAGAGGTCACTGAGCAGGAAGTGCCACGGGTGATCAGCGAGACCTGTGAGCGTGTATATATGTTATATATATATGTTTTATATATAGTGTGTTTATATGGCGGGAAGCGAGCCTCGCCCGTCCCTCTCACATCCACCACCAGTTTAAGTTCTTTCAAATCTAAGGCTGTCTCACATTTTAATCTGGTCTGTAACTGTTTCATACGCCCATAATATATATTTTCTTTAACTGCGCACGCAATGTCTTGTATATAATCTATACCCTGTTCATTTATGTAACTGTATTTGTAACTATGTATTATTTTTTTTACTCTGTGCCCAGGACATACTTGAAAACGAGAGGTAACTCTCAATGTATTACTTCCTGGTAAAATATTTTATAAATAAATAAATAAATATATAAGATGTGATATATAAGTGCAGGTGATAATCAAGAATCCAAACGGGGGATGGAGGGGGGGAGAGAGGGGATGAATATAGCCCAATGAGTAAAACGAGCATACCCCTATACATGCACAGATATCCCTTACCCTCCTCCTTCATTTTAGTTACGAACACGATCCCTATCACATTTATTATTTAAATGTCATGCTTATATAGATATGGAGGGTATAGTGCAAACAGATCTTTACAGGAAGGCCAACGCTAGAAATTCACTTCTTATGGCCAAAAGTGATCGTGATAGATCCCTCAAGCAAGGGATTCCAAAAGGCCAATTATTACGTCTCAAGAGAAATTGCTCTACAGAGGAAATTTTTGACATACGGTCAAGGGAACTAATTACCAGGTTCAGTATGAGGGGATATAATACACCCAAGCTTGAAGAAGCCCTGTTGGAAGTGAAACAACTGGATAGATCAACTCTATTATCAAAATATAGAAATAATAACAATAGGAGACATAGAGATAAAAATATCAAGCAAACACAGGATACACCTTTATTCATTACCCAACAGAGCAGGCAAGCAGGGGACATAGATTCCATAATTTCCAAACATTGGGATTGAATACAGTATGCTCAATAGATGAGAAATTACTGTACATGGATCTACAACATGAATACTTTTTGACCTATGGGCATGAATGTAGACTGTGATGTCGAGGGAGACCAGGACTTATGCACAAATTAATACTGGGATTCTGAACTGAGCACACAAGTTGAGTAAAATAAATTGTAATTTATTTATTTTCAGACAAACAAACAAATCTTCACAATATACACTTAATAAAACAATTACTGGGATGGGGGAACGAAATCAATTATCCTTGGAACGAAACAAAGTCTCTGGGCACCCCTGCACGCATTCAATTGGATGCGCAAAATGATCCATATAGTGTGGGAAATGCTCGGTGTGTAAGCACATGCATTCTGCTAAGAAATCAATTAAATGCAACTCCACAGGGGAGGAGTATGAGATTACTGATTTTATATTGTGTAATTCAGACTACATCGTATATGTTATTGAATGCCCATGCGCATTGCAATATGTGGGACGTCTTTTAAAAATAAGGATCCAAGAGCACTTGCGGAATATAAGAATTGGATATATGCAACATAGTTTATCTAAACACTATGCTCTGCATCACAATAAAGACCCTTCCTCACTTTTATTCAAAGGTATTAAACATGTACATAGAAATAGGAGAGGAGGGGACAGGGTTAAGGAATTGTCAATTCAGGAAACCTTCTGGATACATAAATTAAATACACTACATCCAGGGGGTTTAAACGAGGATATCGATATTTGGTCTCTTTATTGATTTTAATAATTATTGGTCATTTTTATATATTTTGCTATTACATTTTAATAAACATTTTAATTTAAAGTTTATAATTTATATACATATATATTTTTATAGTAGTCAAAATATGTGAGTAATATGAAGTGATAGGTATATAGGTCTATATTTATTGATCTATAATTATGAAAGCTGCTATAGTTGATATTGATTAGAGGTTGTGCCTCTGGTTCAGGATTTGTTTTTAGGTCGTGCTTCTTCTTTGAAAATTCATAGGTTTAGTTCAATATTTTATTCCATTAATATGAGAAGATTAGTAATTGTTGTTTTTTAATATGTTGCAGTAATACTACCTTTCTTCTTTGTTTTAGAATCGCTGCTTTTTTATATTGTATGTCATTTTTGGTTATGTTAAATAAAGTTGTTGTTGATAGGTTTTTTTCTTTCAATATGGATTCTCCCCTGCTGCTTCCCCATTCGCTAACAAGTCCGTGTGACGGACCAATGGACTATCAGCGCGGGGTATTTTAAAGTTAGCTATTGCACCATTCTACATTCCCTGATGAAGAAACCTCTTCGGTTTCGAAACGCGTTGGAATAAGAAAGTATCCCGAGACCCGTTACCCACCCCGTTGGCACTCTATCTGGCTACCGGAGGACAGTCACGCGAGCAGCGCTGCTATAGACGGATGACGTCACAACCCGGAAGTGCCTGCCGCAACGGAGGTTTGGAGGAGGATTGAAGCTGCCGTGCATGTCCCAGAGACAGGGCTGCTTCTTTGAGAACTGAAAACACGGGACACTAGTCATCTCATAAAGACTCCCCCCAATTGATGCTACAGAACCTGGCACCACAGAGGGTTCCTGCTGGTGAAATCCAAACCGGTTTCCACTGATGACATCTGTTGGTGTATGGGTAACATATCCCTAACATGCTCACTTGTATTTAACTTGATGTACGCACATTACTTACCTTATTGAATTTTTGAATTAATATATTTAATGCACTATGAGCGTTGTGCGCTGTGTTTTTTTGTCTATTTGCAAAATGATCCATGTAGCAATTCCTGGCTAGGGGCGCAAGGGATGATCCTTGGTTACGATATTATTCACCCCTCACACCCCGTTCCTGCTGACGCGGGAACTTGGTCAAATCGTTGTTAAATCAGGTGAATCTGCTAGGGACTGGTCAGCAGGCATTTTAATAGGGTTGAAGGTCCTATACCTTACATGTATAACCAATCCCGCCCGTGGGAACATTTCTCCTACCTATTCCCGACTTGCCAGTAGTTTGCAGAAAGGGCAGAAGTTGCGTCCCGGTTTGCACAGAGCAGGTGCTAACTTCACACTTAGGCTCCTTAGCATACCGGGACCCTCCCCTTACCTGGCGACACTGAGTCTGGGGTTTGGTCACCAAGTGTGAAGTATGCATACCTTACACCATTATCTGGCACTTACAATATCCCGGCCATCCAAACACCTAGGATTGCTGAGGCTTTTCAACTCCGGACATCTCATAGACATTGAGGAACCAACTCTGCAGGGTGCCTTTGAAGTACGGAGTTGAGAAATCCCTCAGTTCATTCATCCTTAACATACTTGCATGTTAAAGGATTTATTCCCGGGCTGACAGAAAAAACCTCTTTACATTTAAAACCATCAGTATAATATAGTTTATTAATAAAAGTATGTTATGCTTGTGCCACTGCTATAAACTTTATATGTGCGTGTATGGTTTCTTTATTCCTAGCTGTACTCCAAAAATTAGAGTGTTAGCTCACTCCTAGCACTAGTTAGCTTACTTAATTGAATGGGCTATGATGTGGTTTGCGGTTTAACCCACTTCTCACGTCAATTTACTTTCCCCCTTTCAAGTTAAGAAGCTAACAAGGTAGCTGATACATTTTGATAGGAAACCACTTCAGCTAAACCGCAAACCACTTACTGAATTAACCTTGCGGTTACGAGGTCGAGGGCTTAGAAAGTGATACCTATGTTTCAAAGCGGCCACCCATACACAGCCACGCTTCTTCAATCAGCGCTTGGTTTAGCGCTCGGAGCTCCCTCTTGTGTCAAAAAAACAATTGGCACAGTTCACATACATTTCTATTACTGTAGCTAGGGATTGAGCTGCAAAATAGGGACAATGAAGATGGTGTAGGGGTAAACATATCAGTGTTGTGCACATACAGTTAACCCCTTCAGTCCCAGTGTTATTTAGGGTTAATCAGCCGGGTATAATGCCTTTATTAGTGGCCTGATTAACCCCCTATCGCCACATGTGAGCTCGCACAATTTTATTTAGTGAACCCCAGTCATCTTATATTTCAGATTGGTTTACCAGTGATCCTCTACCCCCTCCCTCCCGCTCCATTTCCCCCCCACCCCCCTTCACCCCACCCCCTATCCCCTTTCCCTCAGGAGAATGCCGAGGAGTGCCGACTCACTCACCTGGCATTTACTTCATGATAGTCCAGATAGAAAAACGGGGAAGATCCCCACGTGGAAGCTGCAAATATGGCAAGTGCTGTGTGTTCAGAGAATCATATGAACCGGCATAAAGATAAATAAATAAAGTATTGAGTGTCCCGTGATGAACCTGATGTAATGTGTGGGTCTATGAAACACCCACTTCACCTGTAAGAAGTCAGGATAACAGCCTGCATAACCGATGGTATCAACCCCCCGAGATGATAGAACCAAACTCCTCACTTTGGGACTGCGGTACTGGCTCCCCGGTTAACAGGACTGGCCGTTGGTAGTAGAGACCTCTGCAAGCAGAGTCTCCCGCCGCCTTACCGGGTGCACGATGGAAATGCCACGATGTCACATCCAACGGAGTCTGGGGGGTGGTGGTCAATGCAGGAGAAACGGGGAGCAATCCAGGGCCGTGGCCTCTTGTCCCCGTCAGCTGTAGTCCGTCCCGAGGCAGGTGAGGGATAAGGGTGTAGACCGCACACAGGTTCAAAGACCGGATCCTCTCTGCAGCTCCTGGAGGAAATCCTCTGATGGCATCAGCTGATCTGTAACGATTGGTGCCGGGGCGTGCTGCAACACCACTTGAGCAGGATAGAAAAAAAGAAAAAAGCGGAGCACTGCCAAAAAATAAAGTAAAGACTGGGGCAAAAAAAATTATGATTAAAGATTATTTATTGGGCATAATGGCCAAAAAAAACAAACACACAAGGTTAAAACTCTGACGCGTTTCCCGCCGTGGAGGCGCTTTATCAAAGAGTACTGAGGCTCTCACAGTGTCAGACTATATAGTAGTCCCTAGGATATACGCCCTAATTCGAATCCAATGAAATAGATGGTAGTCTAATTGATTGATTATGCAAACAGCTGTGTTTAAAAGCTGAGGCAAGGGTCAATGTTAGAGGATGTTAATGTGACATTAATCATAGTGTGAGACTGTGAGATCCAAAGAGATTGCAACAAATAACAATGAATACAAAACAAAAAGAAGAACAAGACCAATATTAAACATCATGGCAACAATGTGTCAAACATATAAATATCATAAAGACATACATAAATAATAACCAGTACAAAATTATGTAATCCAATGTTATATGAATACTGGATAGACTCTAATAAAATATAAATAAATATATTGGTGCCGATATAGGCTATGTGTATACCTAATGTATAAACATAGGAATAAGATGTGAAAATATTAAGGGGAAAACATATGGTTTATTTTAAAACTATAAATGATTAAAAATAAATAGTGAACAAGATTGGTCAAGTCTTCAATATGAATAAACAATTATACAGATGATATTAAAAGGTGATAAAAAAAACCCTTATAACAAAATAGTATATATAATATATAATGCAGTCACCTGTGTATAACTATACAATAAATGATAAATGTATATGTAAATCTATAATAATTGTAATAATGAAATTTATATAAACCAATAATATATATAATAATCAGGTGGCTTATTTTAAGAGATAAATATATTATACGATTAATACATTTCAGACAATGAGGACATATATGTAGATATATATATATATCAAGCAGAGCTAATGGATATACATCCCGTAGAAGATGTTAGAGCATAGAGGACAGAATTATAAGAAGTGCTTCAGCTCCCAGTCAATGTTGATGCCAGAGGGTTGCATAGTGTCTAAACTGTACATCCAGTACATTTCTTTTCTGTTTAGTATACCCAATCTGTCTCCTCCCCGGATTGGGGCATGTATATGATCTATACCTGAAAAGGAGAAGTTCTTGATTGTCCCCTGTGGGCACGATGAGAAATGCCTAGAAACCGGGTGGGATTGGTCCCTCTTGTTGATCGCACGGACATGTTCCATAATTCTTTTTTTAAGGGGCCTAATGGTGCGACCCACATAACCCTTCCCGCATCCACATCTCAGAAGATATACTGTATAACTGGAATTACAGTTAATGAAGGTATGTACAATATGTTCAGCCTTTGGATTAGTACTGGTGATTTTTTTAATTTTATTTGCATACTTGCAGATACTACAATTCCCACATGGAAAAAATCCCTTAGGGATATTACTAATTCGTTTAAGGTTAGTACTGGAGTCAAAAAGACTAGGGGAGAGTGATGTACACAATGATTTCGCTTTCCTGAAAACGAATTTCGGTTTCATATCAACAATAGATGACAAATCATGGTCTAGTTTTAAAGTATCCCAATGCTTGTATATAATGTGTCGGATACGGTCTGACTGTGTGCTTTGTTGAGTAATAAACAGTGGTGTGGCCATGTGATCTGATAGTGGTTTCTTTCTAGAGAAGTTCAAAAGGTCCCTTCTGTCTAATTGTTTAACAGAATTCAAAGCCTCTGTGATATGTGATATATTATAACCCCTAGATTTAAATCTGGAGATTAGGTCTTTTGATTGAACATTAAATGATTCTTCTGTTGAACACAGCCGTTTCAGTCTAATAAATTGCCCTTTGAGTATACCTTGTTTAAGGCATTTTGAATGATTGCTGTCCGCTCTAAGGTAAGAATTGCGCGCATTCGGTTTCCTATAGATGTCAGTTTGGATGCACCCCCGCATATCCACATACAACATTAGGTCTAAATAATAAATGTGGTGAGTATTTTCTTGAAAAGTGAAGTATAAATTGTGATCGTTAATATTAAGTTGGTGAATAAATGTGTGAAGTGAGGAGAGGTCACCATCCCAAATAAACAAAAGATCATCTATGTAACGTTTATAAAATTTGATTTGGTGTCTAAAAGAGTTATTGTCGCTAAAAATAAAATTAGACTCCCACAGCCCCATAAAAAGATTTGCATATGAGGGTGCGAAAGAGGTGCCCATAGCTGTGCCCCGAAGTTGTAAATAAAATTGTGAGTCAAATCTAAAATAATTGTGCGTGAGTAAAAATGTGATAGAGTCTAATAGAAAAGTGCATAGTGCTGGTGCTAAGTGAGATGATGAGAGATAATGTTGTATAGCGGAAATGCCTTGCTCATGTTTGATAATATTGTAGAGGGAGGTCACATCCATAGTCACCCATCTGTAACTCTCTCGCCACTGTATATGGTTGAGATCAAATATCAATTGGCTGGAATCTTTCAAAAAAGATGGCAGTGTTTGTACAATCGGTTGAAGATAAGCATCTATAAACCGAGAGAGTCCATCTCCCAAAGATCCAATGCTCGCCACAATGGGCCGTCCCGGAGGATTTATAAGTGACTTGTGGATCTTTGGGAGATGGTGAAAGATGGGAACTATGGGATTGGGAGAACATAAAAATTAAAATTCTTTTTTGCTTAGTACATACAATTCTCTCCCAAGGTCAAGCAGATCATTCAATTCATGTAGGAAAGTTGTGGTAGGGTCAGAGGGCAATTTGCGATAGGCCTGGTCTTCAGACAGCTGTCTTAATGCTTCCTGTTTATAGGACTCAGCAGATTGAACAACAATCGCACCACCCTTGTCTGCATTTTTAATGACAATAGTTTTGTCTGATTTTAAAGTTTGTAATTCTTGCAGTTCAAGGGTGGTTAGATTGCTGCTCTGATGTGTGTGCTTTTTACAATTTTCTGCCAAATACCTCAGATCCTTTTCCACTAATCTTTCAAATGTGGTGATGAAAGGACTCTTAGAGCCATAAGGACAAAAGGTGGACTTCTTTCTGAAAGTGGTGTGTTCAAAACTAAGAAAGTTAGAAAGGGACACCTCCTCAGCATTATTCTCTATATCTTGTTCCATATATAAATCTTCCAGGTCGGAAACAGCACAATAGTCTTTGAATGAAAAACTAGAAACAATTGGTTCTGGTGAGTCAATGCCAGAGTGATCTGGCGTTGACTCCGCAGAATCACACAACATAGGCACATCCAACATGGGTACAACATTGTTTTGTTTGTTCAAAAAGAATTTTTTTAAAGACAACTTGCGAGTAAATCGCTGCAGGTCAATGTAAGTGTTAAAGAGGTCGAAGTCACAATGGGGGGCAAAGTTCAACCCTCTATTCAGTAAGGATAATTGTCCAGTTGTTAATGTCTTGTTGGAGATGTTAATAACATTATTGTCCTCTGTGGTTAAGAGTATTTTTTCCTCTTTGTTGCCCCTCTTGAACCCCCTCTTCCTCTTTGACCTCCTTGTCCTTGGTAGTTTTTTGACTCCTGAGATTTATTCATGTGTGAAAAATGTCCTGTAGACCCAGACGTAGAGGCTTCTCTGTTATCTATACCTGTAGTGCTTTTTCCCCTCCAAGAATCTGATGTGATATCAAAAGACACCGATGGATACTTGTTTTCACTTTCTGAGGTGTCTGACTCATAGCTGGAGGTGTCTGTGTATTTGGACTTTAAGATGGATTTTTTTGGAGTGCTAGATGTTTTGTCTTTATGAGTATGTGGGTGTGAGGGTGTTCTGGATCTACCTCTATTGGGGTTAGCATTCCCTGGTCTTTCCCAGGTATAGACCTGATTTCTCTCATAGTCTAACCTGTCTCGCTCAAATTTAGACTGCTTTTTTTGCATAATTGTATCTTCCATTTCTTCAATATTGCTTAATAAAATTTTGTCATTGTTGGAGAAATGATCCATATTTTCAAAAGATCTAAGTTTATTTTGTAATGTTTTGATCTCAGTGCCTAATGTTACTCTTTCTGACCTTTTATGTTCCATAATCAAGTCCATGAGTTTAAATGAACATTCATTTAGTGTGTCTTTCCATTTCTGCTCAAATTCTTTGGTGCTAAAACCAAAAGTGGGTGCTTTTTTAATCCTTAAACCACGTGGGATTCTCTTGGTTTTTGTATAATTTTGTAATGTAGTTATGTCCCACCATAATCTGATGTTGTCTGTCAGTAGTTTTTCTAGTTTGAGAAAATGGGCTGTTAAGTCTGAATTTTCTTCGCAAATAAACTCAGTGGAAGTGTCAAAAACATGTTCTGCTCTTTTGATTCGTTTGGTGTTGTCACCACATGTTTGAACAAAAAGGTAACTCTGTACATCTTCATTTTCGGAATGATCAATGTCCTCCATGATGATATGTAGAAAACGTATATATTAAAAAGAGGGTTGTAGTGTGTGAATTACTGTCTTCATAAAAAATATATGTATATATATGTAACTTTATAGAAAAATTGCCCTTACAGTCTTTAATAGAAAAATAATTATGTGTAATAGACAGTTCAAATCAATCACTTGCTCATATGAGCTACCAACAGATAATAAAGGTCCAGATAGAAAAACGGGGAAGATCCCCACATGGAAGCTGCAAATATGGCAAGTGCTGTGTGTTCAGAGAATCATATGAACCGGCATAAAGATAAATAAATAAAGTATTGAGTGTCCCGTGATGAACCTGATGTAATGTGTGGGTCTATGAAACACCCACTTCACCTGTAAGAAGTCAGGATAACAGCCTGCATAACCGATGGTATCAACCCCCCAAGATGATAGAACCAAACTCCTCACTTTGGGACTGCGGTACTGGCTCCCCGGTTAACAGGACTGGCCGTTGGTAGTAGAGACCTCTGCAAGCAGAGTCTCCCGCCGCCTTACCGGGTGCACGATGGAAATGCCGCGATGTCACATCCAACGGAGTCTGGGGGGTGGTGGTCAATGCAGGAGAAACGGGGAGCAATCCAGGGCCGTGGCCGCTTGTCCCCGTCAGCTGTAGTCCGTCCCGAGGCAGGTGAGGGATAAGGGTGTAGACCGCACACAGGTTCAAAGACCGGATCCTCTCTGCAGCTCCTGGAGGAAATCCTCTGATGGCATCAGCTGATCTGTAACGATTGGTGCCGGGGCGTGCTGCAACACCACTTGAGCAGGATAGAAAAAAAGAAAAAAGCGGAGCACTGCCAAAAAATAAAGTAAAGACTGGGGCAAAAAAAATTATGATTAAAGATTATTTATTGGGCATAATGGCCAAAAAAAACAAACACACAAGGTTAAAACTCTGACGCGTTTCCCGCCGTGGAGGCGCTTTATCAAAGAGTACTGAGGCTCTCACAGTGTCAGACTATATAGTAGTCCCTAGGATATACGCCCTAATTCGAATCCAATGAAATAGATGGTAGTCTAATTGATTGATTATGCAAACAGCTGTGTTTAAAAGCTGAGGCAAGGGTCAATGTTA
Source organism: Ascaphus truei (assembly GCF_040206685.1). Classification (NCBI taxonomy): domain Eukaryota; kingdom Metazoa; phylum Chordata; class Amphibia; order Anura; family Ascaphidae; genus Ascaphus; species Ascaphus truei. The sequence goes on from NC_134483.1 coordinate 26,472,616, forward strand.
GAGGATGTTAATGTGACATTAATCATAGTGTGAGACTGTGAGATCCAAAGAGATTGCAACAAATAACAATGAATACAAAACAAAAAGAAGAACAAGACCAATATTAAACATCATGGCAACAATGTGTCAAACATATAAATATCATAAAGACATACATAAATAATAACCAGTACAAAATTATGTAATCCAATGTTATATGAATACTGGATAGACTCTAATAAAATATAAATAAATATATTGGTGCCGATATAGGCTATGTGTATACCTAATGTATAAACATAGGAATAAGATGTGAAAATATTAAGGGGAAAACATATGGTTTATTTTAAAACTATAAATGATTAAAAATAAATAGTGAACAAGATTGGTCAAGTCTTCAATATGAATAAACATTAATTGTTTCTAGTTTTTCATTCAAAGACTATTGTGCTGTTTCCGACCTGGAAGATTTATATATGGAACAAGATATAGAGAATAATGCTGAGGAGGTGTCCCTTTCTAACTTTCTTAGTTTTGAACACACCACTTTCAGAAAGAAGTCCACCTTTTGTCCTTATGGCTCTAAGAGTCCTTTCATCACCACATTTGAAAGATTAGTGGAAAAGGATCTGAGGTATTTGGCAGAAAATTGTAAAAAGCACACACATCAGAGCAGCAATCTAACCACCCTTGAACTGCAAGAATTACAAACTTTAAAATCAGACAAAACTATTGTCATTAAAAATGCAGACAAGGGTGGTGCGATTGTTGTTCAATCTGCTGAGTCCTATAAACAGGAAGCATTAAGACAGCTGTCTGAAGACCAGGCCTATCGCAAATTGCCCTCTGACCCTACCACAACTTTCCTACATGAATTGAATGATCTGCTTGACTTTGGGAGAGAATTGTATGTACTAAGCAAAAAAGAATTTGAATTTTTATGTTCTCCCAATCCCATAGTTCCCATCTTTCACCATCTCCCAAAGATCCACAAGTCACTTATAAATCCTCCGGGACGGCCCATTGTGGCGAGCATTGGATCTTTGGGAGATGGACTCTCTCGGTTTATAGATGCTTATCTTCAACCGATTGTACAAACACTGCCATCTTTTTTGAAAGATTCCAGCCAATTGATATTTGATCTCAACCATATACAGTGGCGAGAGAGTTACAGATGGGTGACTATGGATGTGACCTCCCTCTACAATATTATCAAACATGAGCAAGGCATTTCCGCTATACAACATTATCTCTCATCATCTCACTTAGCACCAGCACTATGCACTTTTCTATTAGACTCTATCACATTTTTACTCACGCACAATTATTTTAGATTTGACTCACAATTTTATTTACAACTTCGGGGCACAGCTATGGGCACCTCTTTCGCACCCTCATATGCAAATCTTTTTATGGGGCTGTGGGAGTCTAATTTTATTTTTAGCGACAATAACTCTTTTAGACACCAAATCAAATTTTATAAACGTTACATAGATGATCTTTTGTTTATTTGGGATGGTGACCTCTCCTCACTTCACACATTTATTCACCAACTTAATATTAACGATCACAATTTATACTTCACTTTTCAAGAAAATACTCACCACATTTATTATTTAGACCTAATGTTGTATGTGGATATGCGGGGGTGCATCCAAACTGACATCTATAGGAAACCGAATGCGCGCAATTCTTACCTTAGAGCGGACAGCAATCATTCAAAATGCCTTAAACAAGGTATACTCAAAGGGCAATTTATTAGACTGAAACGGCTGTGTTCAACAGAAGAATCATTTAATGTTCAATCAAAAGACCTAATCTCCAGATTTAAATCTAGGGGTTATAATATATCACATATCACAGAGGCTTTGAATTCTGTTAAACAATTAGACAGAAGGGACCTTTTGAACTTCTCTAGAAAGAAACCACTATCAGATCACATGGCCACACCACTGTTTATTACTCAACAAAGCACACAGTCAGACCGTATCCGACACATTATATACAAGCATTGGGATACTTTAAAACTAGACCATGATTTGTCATCTATTGTTGATATGAAACCGAAATTCGTTTTCAGGAAAGCAAAATCATTGGGTACATCACTCTCCCCTAGTCTTTTTGACTCCAGTACTAACCTTAAACGAATTAGTAATATCCCTAAGGGATTTTTTCCATGTGGGAATTGTAGTATCTGCAAGTATGCAAATAAAATTAAAAAAATCACCAGTACTAATCCAAAGGTTGAACATATTGTACATACCTTCATTAACTGTAATTCCAGTTATACAGTATATCTTCTGAGATGTGGATGCGGGAAGGGTTATGTGGGTCGCACCATTAGGCCCCTTAAAAAAAGAATTATGGAACATGTCCGTGCGATCAACAAGAGGGACCAATCCCACCCGGTTTCTAGGCATTTCTCATCGTGCCCACAGGGGACAATCAAGAACTTCTCCTTTTCAGGTATAGATCATATACATGCCCCAATCCGGGGAGGAGACAGATTGGGTATACTAAACAGAAAAGAAATGTACTGGATGTACAGTTTAGACACTATGCAACCCTCTGGCATCAACATTGACTGGGAGCTGAAGCACTTCTTATAATTCTGTCCTCTATGCTCTAACATCTTCTACGGGATGTATATCCATTAGCTCTGCTTGATATATATATATATCTACATATATGTCCTCATTGTCTGAAATGTATTAATCGTATAATATATTTATCTCTTAAAATAAGCCACCTGATTATTATATATATTATTGGTTTATATAAATTTCATTATTACAATTATTATAGATTTACATATACATTTATCATTTATTGTATAGTTATACACAGGTGACTGCATTATATATTATATATACTATTTTGTTATAAGGGTTTTTTTTATCACCTTTTAATATCATCTGTATAATTGTTTATTCATATTGAAGACTTGACCAATCTTGTTCACTATTTATTTTTAATCATTTATAGTTTTAAAATAAACCATATGTTTTCCCCTTAATATTTTCACATCTTATTCCTATGTTTATACATTAGGTATACACATAGCCTATATCGGCACCAATATATTTATTTATATTTTATTAGAGTCTATCCAGTATTCATATAACATTGGATTACATAATTTTGTACTGGTTATTATTTATGTATGTCTTTATGATATTTATATGTTTGACACATTGTTGCCATGATGTTTAATATTGGTCTTGTTCTTCTTTTTGTTTTGTATTCATTGTTATTTGTTGCAATCTCTTTGGATCTCACAGTCTCACACTATGATTAATGTCACATTAACATCCTCTAACATTGACCCTTGCCTCAGCTTTTAAACACAGCTGTTTGCATAATCAATCAATTAGACTACCATCTATTTCATTGGATTCGAATTAGGGCGTATATCCTAGGGACTACTATATAGTCTGACACTGTGAGAGCCTCAGTACTCTTTGATAAAGCGCCTCCACGGCGGGAAACGCGTCAGAGTTTTAACCTTGTGTGTTTGTTTTTTTTGGCCATTATGCCCAATAAATAATCTTTAATCATAATTTTTTTTGCCCCAGTCTTTACTTTATTTTTTGGCAGTGCTCCGCTTTTTTCTTTTTTTTTTTCTATCCTACTTCATGATAGTGATGTCACCGGACTCGCGATGTTTGGGGCTACAATGTCTTGGGCTGCTCAGCGGACCTCCGATCACCTCCCTCTGTGCTGCAGTGGGTATCTGTCTCACCAATTCTGCGCGTTTTGCCGTATGGCTTCGTCAGGGGTCTATAATCACTGTCCTCATAGGCTACATATATACCCTGATGTCAACCAACCTCATTCTGTCCCTTATAACAATTCATCTATTTAAAACACATTTATTAAATATAGATGAAGATAAAAACACTACTTAAGGGAATATACCTAATAAAACACAAATATAAAATACTGACTAATACAAAGTGTAAAATGATTACTTAGATATATTGCATTTAGAGTAAGTGGTCAATTATCTCAAAAACGACACAAGATGAAAAGCAAGATGTATGCCATAGAACTTCAACTCATTATAGGAATATATAACAATATGAGGTTGACATAGTTATTATGTACATGATAATTTGCACACAATATTAATACAGTTATACTGTAGTAGCAAATATAGAATCTAGAATGACATTTAAAGAACACAAATCATATTATAAATCCCCAATTTATAACTGTACTAAGACATATTGTCACTTAAATATATGAAAAATAGAAGGGAGATTAGAGAGATAAAAACTGGAATTAATATCAAAATCATCACAAAATCTCACACAGATAATTAAAAAATTCAAGTATTAAAAAAGGATACAAAAAAAGTTACATTCAGAACTCAAAACAACCCAATGTCTATTTCAGCATTCAACCCATCTGGTATTAACGTTATCTCCACCAATCCAATTTAAATTTTTTTAATTCTATTACTCTATATTTCAAACATGAAGGGTCTCCTCTATGTATTAAATTGAAATGTTTGGGGACACTATGGGCTAGTAATTGTTTCTTTATATGTTTAGGAGGTATAGAGTGTAGTTGATGGGTGGTCACAGCCTCAGGAACTCAGCCAAATGCAATTTAGATAAAAGCAATTTTATTGCACTGTAGTGCTGCACATCACATCACAGAGAACACCTCTGACGCGTTTCGTTTGATAAAGTTCCTGTACGGAACGAAACGCGTCAGAGGTGTTCTCTGTGATGTGATGTGCAGCACTACAGTGCAATAAAATTGCTTTTATCTAAATTGCATTTGGCTGAGTTCCTGAGGCTGTGACCACCCATCAACTACACTCTATATTTCTGTTACTATCGGTGTGGAGCACGCAGACTACTACGCGGAGCTGGGAGCTGAGCCTCAAGGTTTCCCTCCCCCTGGTGAGCAGACCTCTATCTTCAAACTCTGCCTGCTCACGGAGATACAGGATCGCTGAGACGCAGCATTTCCCTCCACACGTCAGTCACATAGCCGACGGCCCTCGGTGATGACGTCAGACGCTACCGCGACACCCGAGGAGACGGGATCAACCAGGCACACGCGGTGAAGAGACCGGGTCGGGTAAGGGCAGCAGGCATCTCCAGCGTGAGTACTCGAGAGGGGTAGCCTTGCGGTTGCTCCTTCTCTGGTCTCGGTTTTCCCTGTGCACTAGCCCCCCACCCAGGTTATACTTGATACTGTTATCCGCCGGAGCCTGGCTTTCATTCATTTTTTCCCCCCTGTGCAGGACATTTATGCCCGCCTAGTAGTCAATTATTCTACATGCATATCAGAGATTTTCTACTGTACCAGCTTTATTGTGGACATTTGTAGCACCGGACATTTGGGGTTCACTCCCCCTACACTACCAATTATGTTTAGGAGGTGGCCAGTGTCATGCATCCATGTGTTGCTCAAATGTAAGGGCAGGTTTGTCGAAATGAGTCTCGTTACATTAATAAACTTGCTGGAACCTGTTGATATGACTCATGTCTGTCTAAATATTATTGAAATAAAGTTATGTGGCCTTTTATATATTCATTCAGATTTTAAATGTCTTTTTAGAGGAATTTTCTTTGTGTTGCTTAATTCATAAATGTCAGCCCGAGCTGATTTACGACAGGGTGGGCTCATGTTGCTTCAATGGTTCAAAAATAGTACATAAGGCTTAGCAAGAAGTTATTAAAGTTAAGATGTAACACGAGGTGTGTTTTTGGATCAGACGTGTGAGTTCTCATCTTTCTTATGCAGTAACCACCTCCCTGGGAAAAAGCTCTGACTAGTGTTAAAGTATAGGAAATTCTATGTATGTTTTATCGTATTATTTTAAGAAACTGTTTTGCATTTATTGTAACTGTATATTCTTGTAATAATCTTTCTGTAATATAAGCACTACCTTTTTGTAAATTAAAGTCAATATTTATTAAGTAATGCTGTGGGCTCTGAATGAACTGTTTGCATGTTCTGCAGAGAGTACAGTACAGCACATTTTCGGATACATTTTGCTGCAACAAATTTTTGTTTAAGAGTTTAGTTTTTCATTAATAAACAGAGACCTTAGATCCTTTGCTGATTAACAGTGGTGAGAAAAAGTTTGTGAACCCCAAAGGATTTCCTCAAATTTCACATGTTTCAAACCTAGACTGCATAGAAAGAGTCTCAGAATGTCAGGATCGCGGCTAAACCCCGCCCCCCGGAAGCGTCACGCACCAACACCAGGGATGCGCGCAGACCCCCGTCTGCATGCACACGCTGCAGTAAAAGGCAGATTGCATAATCTCGCTTCCGTGACGTCACCATGGCGAGCAACCCCATTGGCAATGCAGTCGCCTCACGTCATGCTCACCCTGCGTGTGCATGACACGCGGCAGGTAATGTCAAGACTGAAATCAGCTGTCTCTCACCTGATGCCCATTTAGGTTCCTTCAATCACCACCCAGCTTACTTGTGATGTCACTGATTCTGATGCCTTCCTATTGGTTCTTGTTACTTTTTATACCCAGTCAGCCCTCTGCTTGTTGCTGCAATTAAACTATTGTTTATGTACGTGCTTGCTGCATTCTGAGTATTGCCTATTGCTGTGCCTTACCTGATTTTCATGGTGACCCCATCTTGTACCTGGACTTCTTTATCACTGGACCTCGGCTAGCTTCTGGACTCCCTCTCCCTCCTCTCCTATACCATGGATATGGATTACCACTACCCATCTCTCTCCAACCCTGGACTATGGCAAGTACCATGACCAACCCAAACTCTCCGACCCTGACCTGGCTACATGACCCAGACTCTGCAATCAAGACCTGGCCCCATGGTTGTAGGGCAGCGGTTATATACATCCCAACCTCAGCCTCGTGGTCTGGTCCAGTTTGTGGTGAGCACACATTACACAGAACAAGAGATGGGCAAATATTGGGGGAAGATTTGGATCCGCAGCGGATCGGCCGTGGATCAATCTCGAAAAGGGCAATTCGTGTTTTGTAGATTTTTTATTATTAATACACTTTTTGGATTCCACAATTCATTGACGGATTTGTAGAATCCAATCCGTGGATTCAGCAATCTGTTGGCGGATTCTTATGAATTTTTAAGGATTCTTAAGAGTTCGCCTGAATCCACGCTGAATATTGCTGAATCCACGGATTGGATTCTACAAATCCGTGAACGGATTGTATCCAATGGTGCTTTTTGATAAATCCACGTGGATTAAAACCAACCAAATACATCCACGCATTTTTTACCGCAAAACGAATTTTGGGAGGAAAATGTGAGAAAATCCGGAAAATGGATTTGGGCAGATTCGTCCATCTCTACTCAGAACCAATAACTTGTGAGGACCCTAGCAAATGTTTAAAGGGTTAAGACATAGTAAACCTGGGTACTAAGGCAAAAAAAGAATCTTATCAATAAACAAAACTAATAGATAGGCTAAGGGATGAAGGTGCCCTGCACCGAAACATTGGATGTGGGGATGATTTTGTTTAGTCATTAAAACACCTTTTTGCATTTACATGAGCTTTTTGATTTTTGGTGTGCTTAGCTATTGCCTACATATTTAAAACCTAAAATATTATTAGATCTTAATCTAAGGCCTAATAATAAATAAAGATAACCTGATCAAACAAATTACACAAAAACTTGATACTTTATCAACATTTATTTATCCACAAATGATAACATTCAATATCCATGTGTGAAAAAAGTATGTGAATCTTTAGATTCAATAATAATAATAATAATAATAACTTTATTTATATAGCGCTTTTCTCCCAATAGGACTCAAATCACTTCACAGTTACAAAAAGGGAAAAATAAGAAAACATTTAAGGTTATAAACAAGACCATACACAAGGAAAGATACAATACGGGATGGGACAGAACGTTAGCTACTAAATGCCGGACAGGTTGTGGTTCATGAACTAAATGTCTGGGTAAACAGGTACAGTACTGCACCGACACACTTTATTCGAGCAAATACCCAGTATGTACCTGGCAGATACCTGGAATGCGCCGCTCCTCACCTCTGATAAGCCCCGTTGCGTTTGCCTTCCCAGCCTGGGTTCATGCCTGGCTGACGGGCGGCTGATCTGTTAAATGATAATGATTAGGATTTAATAGGCTGCAATGCTTCGCGTGTCTACCAGATGGCATAAATTCATGAATTGTAATGCAGTATATATATATATATATATACTGTGCAGTATTGCAGCCAGCGGGAATAAAATGCTTCAATCCCTGCCTGAAAAATAACCCAATGCACTCGGGCAGAAAACAGTCACAAACCTCAATACACCCGGGTATACCCGAATTCGTGGGATTAGCCGAGCTCGAATAAAGTGTGTCGCCAGTGTAGGTCTTGAGCCTGTGTTTATAGATTTTCAGTGGCGGGACCTCTTGAACTGTATGAGACAGACTATTCCAAAGAGTGGGTGCATGGTGGCTAAAAGCTCAGGCCCCAATGAAAGTTAAAGAGATTCTGGGAACTGTTAGGAGTCCTTCATCTGCAGATCGAAGTGAGCAAATTGAGTTTAGACATCTAGAAGCTCTTTCAGATAACTGGGACCCTAGTCGTGTAGTGCTTTGAATGTCAACAAGTCAATCTTGAAATCATTTCGTAATTTTACAAGCAGCCGATGCAGAGAATGGAGAACAAGTGACATGTAGCAAGAACAGCTCTGGTTACTTAACAACCTGACCGAAGAGTTCTGCTTATTTTCCGGAAGGTCAAGTGCATGGCAGAAGCCCAGGCGTGAGGACAAAAAGGTATGGACAAGTGTAGTAAGATTCTCTGTGAGGGGATCAAGTGCTTAATCGTGGCTATGTTCTGCAGGTGGAAGAAAGCAGATTTGATCACAACTCACACCTAATGTTTAAGGGTCAAGTCAGAGTTAAGGACAACACCAAGATTGCACACATTGACAGAGTTTAGCAGCTGGGATCCCCAAAAGATTAAGGCCAGTGTCTTGACCTAGCTTCAGTCTACCATGACCACTTCTGTCTTATCAGGATTCAACCTCAACCAACAGGAACTCATCCACTGTAGGAGCTCAGATAATAATCTGTTGAAGACTAATGCAGAGAACAAGTAGAGATGAGTGACAACTGCATAGCAGTCATAACCCAGGCCATGTCGTCTGATTATGTCACCTAGTGGCAGCATGTACACTGCGAATAACATACGAGAATGGATAAAACCCTGTGGCATGCCACATGACAGAGACATGGGGGCAGAGGAGTATATGCCTGAAGATAATGTGAGCTTCAAGTGAGAAAGGATACGAACCCTTTGAGTACTGTGCCATCCAGTCCACAGAAATCCTTCAGGCGCTCCATTAAGATCTGCATTGCATTGTACATCTGCATTGCCCCAGAAGTGGACAGCCTGATGGGGCTTCCCAAGAGCTGCTCCCCTCGGCACAGGGCTAGCATGCTATGGGTTAACATGTGTTTGTACTTTATGGAACGTCAACCCCACCCACTGGAATGTTAATGAGCAAAGAAGACAAATAACTTTGTGTTCACAGCGGCATTGAATCTCAACACCCCAAGTGTACATCTGCATTGCCCCAAAGACAGACAGCCTTTGGCGCAGATGAAGGACAGCTAAAGGGTGTGAGCTGTTTTCTGCCATTTGCTGATGTTTGGTGATGTTAAAGTGATGATAAAGCTGCTCTATTTCAATCAGAAACTCCCCACCAGCTCCTTCATCCCTTGTACCCACTTTTCCAACTTTATCTGTCCATGAAATGCCTGTGAATTGACTGTATAACCTCTGTTCTTTTAATGTAACCATGTATTTTTATAAATAAATAAAATAAAAAGATCCCCTGGTCCAGAGTATCAAATGCTGCAGAGAGGTCAAGATTGAATAGTCACCTCGGTCTCTCACCATCAGGAGATCATTTAGCACACAAACCATAGCTGGTTCAGTACTATGCCGTCTTCTGAATCTTGACTGGAATAGTGGCACCCCCTTGAGCAGCAATGACTTCAATTAAGCATTTCCTGTAACTGCTGGTCATATCAGTTTTGAGGAATTTTGTTCCATTCCTCTTTACAGAACTGCTTCAACTCAGTGACATTTGAGGGCTTCCTTGCATGCACAGCTCGCAAGGTACTGCCACAACATTTCAATGGGGTTTAGGTTTGGACTTTGACTAGGCCATTTTAAAACACAAAATGTCTTCTTCTGCAGCCATTCTTTTGTAGATCTGCTTATATGTTTAGGATCATTGTCTTGCTGCATGACCCACTTTCAATTCGGCTTCAGCTCACAGACAGATGGCCTGGAATTTTCCTCTAGAATCTTCTGATACAATGCGGAATTCATGGTTGTGTCAATAATGGCAAGTCATCCAGGTCCTAAGGCAGGAAAGCAGTCCAAAATCATCACATTCTCTCACAATGCTTGATTGTTGGGATGGGGTTCTTCTGTTCGAACGCAGTGTTTGGTTTTCGCCAAATATAATATTTCTCATTGAGACCAAAAAGTTCTACTTTTGACTCGTCTATCCAGAGAATATTGTTCCAGAAGACTTGTAGATTATCTATGTTTTCTTTGATAAACTTCAGATGAGCCGCAATGATCTTTTTAGAGAGCAGTGGTTTCCTCTTGGCTATTCTTCCATGAACACCATTCTTGTTCAGACTTTTTCTGATAGTTAAGTCATGAGCACTCACATTAGTCAATTTTTGAGTGGCATGCAGATCCTTGGAGGTTTCTCTGGGGTTCTTTGTGACTTCCTGGATGATTTGTCGGTTTGACTTTGGAGAGATTTTGGTAGGACGCGCGCTCCTGTGTAGAGTGTCAGGAATCGGCATTCTCCTCGCTTCCCACACAGAGCACTCCCTCCCCGCAGGGAGCCCCTGGACACACAAAACAATCCTGCCTTACCGGCCTCCACGGCTCCTCGCCCCTGCCGCCGTCGCGGGATCACTCCCCTCGGCGATTCCTCTGCTCAGCGCCGGGCGCGCCCACGCCCTCCTGCACGCACACCTGCACGCACACCTGCACCATCCACTGGCTCGGTTCACACGGGTACACGAGTTACGGAGCACGCTCAGTCTGCACACTCTTATTCCCGTCCCCCGGACCTCAGGCTCCGCCCCCGCACACTGCACGGGCATACTCAGGTTACTAACAAGACTCACCTGGCCTGTTATGCCTGCACCAATCTGCAGTGTCTCCCTGTAGCTCTTCCTGTCCCGCCTCCGTTCCTAATTGGACCTTCCTGCTTTATCTAGCTCCTCTCTGCTCTCAGTCTTTGCTCGACATAGTCTCTGTATGGAAGTACTTCTGGATTCTCTCAGTGTTTTCACAGGTTCTGACGTGGCTTGTATGCCTACCCCCTCTGGCTCTCGATCTCGGCACTCCTTGGACAACGCACACTCTGGTAACCCCTTGGACAACGACGGCTTGGACAACGACCTATCTCCACTCTCCACTCCCTGACTTCTGCGAGGCATCCTTCACTCTATCTCTACAACCGGTACCGGCAAGTATTGTTTACCTTACTACACCTGGCCTGGCAATGCTTCATACCACACTCCGGACACGCTCCCTTTGCTGCGGGTGCGTGTATTACCACTTCCCCCTTCAGCTCAGGGGACGGGTCTGGTCTGCGGGCAGCACCGGCGTAAAATAGAGTGACTGTTGTCTTGAATTCTGCATTTGTAGACAGTGGATTGGTGCAGCCCCAAATCCTTAGAAATGGTTTTGTAACTCTTTCTAGATTGATGAGCATATAAAACTGGTTTTCTGAGGACCTCAGAGATTTCTTTTGATCGTGATGTGATTTATTTCCACACACCTGTATGGTGAAGAACAATACCAAGACCAAACTTTCTGATCTTTAGGGTGGGGCCTCCCAAACTCACACCTGAAAATCTACCTAATTATTTAAACACCTTATTCTAATTATTCCCTTTAACTAAGCTGATAAAGCAGGGTTTACCTTACTTTTTCACATACTGTACCCTGACTCTTAATTACTCATTGTTTGTCTAATTCAAACATAATTTTGTTTCAAAAGACATGAAATTGGTTAATTTAAACATTATCGGATATTTACAAAAAGACTGGTTTTGATTCAAGAAGGTTATCATGGGAAAAACTATATAATTTATGTTATTATCATTGGGGTTCACAAACTTTTTGCTGTCACTGCATATAATCACATATTTTGTTTGCATATTTCTTGGGTGGTGGCAGCGGATTAGATTGTAATCGAGTAAGGGTTTAATATTAACTCATTTGAAGTACCTTGCGCAAGTCATGAGCTCACAAGTGTGCTGTCCATGATAGACGGTATATTGCGATGGAGTGAGGGAAAATATCACTAATTTAAGGGACCTTTGCAGAGGTGAAAAGTGGTCAGCTATATACAGTAGCTGTGTATTAACCTGTGTCCTATATAGATGTCAAGTGTGCCGTACGTCACCACCACAGGTGTGCCGTATCTGACACTAGGTATCTCAGGTGTTATTCAATTTGTTCACTTGTGTCTATCCTAGTATTGTTTTTGGGTGGTATAATAACAACTTTGGACTAAAATAGGTCTTTGTGAGAAAACACTCTTACTGTATTTGTTCAGGATGTCAAAGATTTTACAAATGTGATTAATTAGACAGTCTTCCAAACCAAACAGGGTTTTATTATAAAAGCAGCAATCATAGATTATTCTTCAGAAATAACTGGAATTTCACAGAGTATTAAAATTACCAGCTCATTTCATTCTTCAAATTTCAACTACAGCAATCAGCAGTAGACAGAATATATGATAGTAAATAGCTTTGCTTATAATATAGATTTGTTTTCCCCAACTGCTGTATTAAAAGAGTCTTTCTAAATTAAGTCGTAAAATGATTACAAAACATGTTATATAGTAGCTAAATAGTGTCAGGTGCTGAGGGAAATTTACAATTTTATTACACACTTTATTACAATTTACAATACCTAGGCACATTTGTCAAAAATTAAAGGGATTAAACATATCTTTACTGTAGATTGGCTTGCATTAGATTACTCATCACTGCACTGAATCATGTTGAAAATGTGCCCTTGTATTCTCCAACGTCTTAGCGTGAAAATACACCGTCTGCCGACTCGGGACGACTCCAACCTCCGGAGGATTTAACCCACTCTTATAGCGCTGATGATCTGGGAAAACAAAATGGCGGACGAGCTCGGGAGAAGACAGTAATTGAGTTAGACAACCAGTGAAGCTTTGTCAAAAACTGTTCTCTCATTTATTGAAGGGTATACAGCCAGTTTATATAGCAAACTTGAGCATAGAAAAAACACAGATATGAGAACATACTTCCCCTTTTACTTCACAGTCTGTCTATCTCAGCAAAATGACAGTTAGACAGTTTATGGTCTGGGAAAGGGGCTCAATACCGAGTTAGGAGGCCGTTAAGGAAATGGCAGTATGTTGTGAAATGCATTGTTGTGTAACTTATGCCCAATATGGCTGAAGACAAGTTCCTGTTTTCTACAGGGCAAAATAAGTCTGAACAAACACAGTTCAGCTAGCGATAAGTAGGTGACAGGTCAGGTCACATTCTCAGACCTGCCTGCACAGCACAATTACGTATGGCATATGGCATGTGATTAGTTCCTGAGACTTAAACGTTAGTACAGAATAGTTATAGAAAAATGGTTATCCAGCAATCAAAATGGAGTCCCCCCTTATATGCACATTTACACATGTTCTCCTTAATGTTCTTGTGTCAGATCTCTGAGACACTGTAGATCACATTGTTTATTACGATATCGCCCCATACATTATATTATACTTTCTCTTCTTAATCTGCAGTAATATTTTACATAAGGATGGCCAGAATGCTTTTGCTGAATTCTGAACACCCCCAAACTGATGGTATGCTTGAATCCCCTAATACTCTGTGCCAGGATCATGCACTGTCTGGGTTTTTCTGGACCATGTGATTAGATTTGCATAAGCGAGCTGAGTTCAAACCGAAACAAAACCTTATTTCTGTGTTGCATTTGGATCAGACCTCACAGCATTTTCCCCTCCATTTGAATACCCAGCAGTAGCTCAGTGTCCTATCTCTCCTATACAATTTCTAGTTGTGGGTTAAACAATTATATTTATATACTGTGTATCAAAATATGATATACACTGGCGACACACTTTATTCGAGCTCGGCTAGTCCCACGAATTCGGGTATACTCGGGTGTATTGAGGTTTGTGACTGTTTTCTGCCCGAGTGCATTGCGTTATTTTCCAGGCAGGGATTGAAGCATTTTATTCCCGCTGGCTGCAATACTGCAAAGTATATATATATATATATACTGCATTACAATTCATGAATTTATGCCATCTGGTGGACACGCGAAGCATTGCAGCCTATTAAATCCTAATCATTATCATTTAACAGATCAGCCGCCCGTCAGCCAGGCATGAACCATGGCTGGGAAGGCAAACGCAACGGGGCTTGTCAGAGGTGAGGAGTGGCGCATTCCAGGTATCTGCCAGGTACATACTGGGTATTTGCTCGAATAAAGTGTGTCGCAGCAGTATATATATATATATATATATATATATATATCTATATATATATATATATATGAAAGAAAAAAGGCGCAATCCTGTATAGCAATAAAAAACAGGAACATTTATTAATTAAGTGTAACATTTTAATTAAGTGTAACATTTATTAATTTAAGTGTAACAGGAACATTTATTAATTAAGTCCCCCCCAGACTCTACGGTGGTGTCTAGGGTGCATGAGGGCAGATGAGCTTCCGCGATGTTATTGGGGAGCCAGGACCGGGCTTCTGGGGTGTTAGCCTCCATGATCTCTTAGCAGTGCAGCGCCTCCATCTTCTATACTCCCAGGAATATGGGACAGTACCTGTATAGAAGAACCCCTTTGGTCCCAGGGTAATAGCTTCCAACTCACACACAGTCTTTGGTACAATGGATAGTCTCTTTATTAGCAGATCAGCAACTCCCAAACGCAGTGGCTTCCAGCAGCCGCAACAAGAACAGCAGAGGCTTGCTAATTACTCCGCTCTCCTCCCACACAGATATTTCCTCCTCTCCTTCCCTCCAAGTCTCTCTTCCGACAGGATGGTCTGGGCCGGGGCTTTAATACCCCGTGGCCCACCTCCGAGGTTATCCTCGCGGTGGGGATTGGATTAAGTGGGCTAATTTTAATTTTTGCTGCTGTTGATCCTGCCTGCCTTTGCCCTATTTTGGACAACTAATCAAGTCCTATATTTTTGGACTTTTTCAGTGGACTGTGCTGTGCTGATTTTTGTATGCAGTATCTTTACATCAAGGAGCTGAGTATCTTGGGTTATTTTATCCCTCCCTGTTTTTGTTTCCCATCTGCTTCAATATATGTATTTGGGTCACTAAATATACATACTTATATGTCTCCTTTGCCCTAGCATCACCTGAGTTGTAATAGGTTTACACTTTGCTAGTGACATTTTTTACTGCTATCAGCATAACACTTATGTTATTTTCTGTGTATTTTTTTATGCTTATATATGTAGACCTGTGATGTTCTTTAGTCTCTCATACATGTGGTGACCGGCCGGTCTATACTGCTCTATTGTGGGAACTTTTGTTCCCACAGTAAGCCAGTTTCTTAAGGGCATCATATTTCCAATTTTTTTGGGGTCTATTATTATGTGTTGCATTCTATGCTTTTTTGCTTTTCCTTGTCCATTGGTTTTCTTTTTATTCATTAGTCAGGCAGGCTCACCAGTTAGTTGTTTGTATGTCTGTTATTTTTTTGAAATTTAATTAAAGTACCCCTTTTATTCTTTGCAAAGATTTGTCTGAGTGCTACTTTAGAGGTTTTCTTTTTTGTGTTTCCATATTTATTTATTTCCTCTAGCACCGCCTACAGCTTACACCTTTGTTATAACTATTTCAGATATATTTTTCTGATTTAGGTAGGTTTAGACTCTGCTTTATTTATTGGTAGTGATGCAGTATTCGCTTCTTTGTGTATACTATATATATATATATATATATATATATATGAAAGAAAAAAGGCGCAATCCTGTATAGCAATAAAAAACAGGAACATTTATTAATTAAGTGTAACACTGCTTCCCCCCCAGACTCTACGGTGGTGTCTAGGGTGCATGAGGGCAGATGAGCTTCCGCGATGTTATTGGGGAGCCAGGACCGGGCTTCTGGGGTGTTAGCCTCCATGATCTCTTAGCAGTGCAGCGCCTCCATCTTCTATACTCCCAGGAATATGGGACAGTACCTGTATAGAAGAACCCCTTTGGTCCCAGGGTAATAGCTTCCAACTCACACACAGTCTTTGGTACAATGGATAGTCTCTTTATTAGCAGATCAGTAACTCCCAAACGCAGTGGCTTCCAGCAGCCGCAACAAGAACAGCAGAGGCTTGCTAATTACTCCGCTCTCCTCCCACACAGATATTTCCTCCTCTCCTTCCCTCCAAGTCTCTCTTCCGACAGGATGGTCTGGGCCGGGGCTTCAATACCCCGTGGCCCACCTCCGAGGTTATCCTCGCGGTGGGGATTGGATTCTCCCCATCACCCCAGGCAGGGGGGGGTGAGGGGCATTGGTCCACCATGTCTATAATGCTATCAGCTCTACTCAAAGTGGCTGAGTCTCTCCACTCCTCTATCTGCTCCTTGGGCCGATCCGCAGGACTCCCTGCAGAACTCACGCAGAACTCCCGACAGAACTCAAGCAGAACCCCCTGAAGAACTAACTCCTCACTCACAGGAGTTGGCTGCTAAATATAGAGCTAGCCCCACCTCTCGTGATGTCAGCAGAACCTCCCCTCTTGCTCACGCCTGCAGCAGAGTCCAGGCCTGCATCTACCACTCAGGGCAGGGCTATAAAGGGGGGAAAACGCATGATGATTACTGGTGCCTGATCTTAACAGGACTTACCACAGTAGAAGGGAGATAGGTATAGCCTGTGCTGTTTACAGGGGGCTACATAAGCAAGGAAGGCTAGGTGACTGAACAGATTAAAACAAACACAATGATGCCAATAGACACAATAAACACAATATATGACAATAATAAACAAGAGTACTCTTGAAAATAAAAAAGAAGGGAAATGTGACCAAAAAATGTCCAATAGCGCAAATGTAGGAGGCAGTGAGATGTGGGAGGAATTGTCACTCGATAGGTAGCAAATGACTGGAGCAACAAATGGGGAGAAGTAATTGACCCGTCTTATTACTTATATTATATTATAAATATATATATATTTATTTGTAATGAGCAAAAAAAGAGAGAAAAAGTCCTTGGCGCACTTCCAGGTATAATAAACCTGATTGGAAAGTTCCCAGTTCTCTGAATGAAGGAACAGTTCGTAGATCTCACAGATGGTCTTTCAGAAATTCTTTGCTGGTGAATGTGTATCTGAAATCAGACAAAACAAAAGGACCATTGCGCAGTACTCTCTGATACTGGAGATCACACCCACGCAGCTGGTGCCCAGTTTGAGTGCAATATATGCCTGTTTTATTCATACAACTTGTGAGTGCATATTTTATCCTCCTACTAGATAGTACATACTGTATCACAGAGAATTGCACTATTTGTGTTTTTTTCTACCCCGCCTATGGTTCCTGGGAGTTACGTTTGGATTCATGCCCACAATTTGAGTGTGTGGGCAAAACCTCCAGAACCATAATTGGTGGATCTCCATTTATCATATGTATCGTTAGTCTTCTCATTCATACAGTATCTTGTGTCTTCAGTTATCATATTGTCTGTCCTTCTTACAGTATTTTTATTGTTCATATAATTAAGCGCAACACTTTTTCAATAATCGCATAGTTTTTTGGTTGAGGGTAATATTTGAGTGGGTAAACAATGCAGTACATTTAGTCTTCATTATCGTCACTCTTTAAATATTCATCCTTAATACAATATACAGTATATTAATACCATAAATTTATTGTTTGTGTTTGCAAAAATGACTCACCTATTCCATGACCTGGTTTATCAATTGAAGGGATCATTTAATTACATTTTCATCATAGATTGAGAGAAGGATACATGTAGTTGGGTTTTCATCATAGATGGGTGTAGACATCATGTAATGGGACTCCCCATTGTCTTTGCAAAAATTACATAACCTGTCTATGAGCTAGGATTGTTTAAAAGGCAACATTGAGGCTGGGCTGCAAGAGCAGGAAGGAGCAGATGGAACCTGGAAAAAGGTGCCCCTGGTACAGATGGGCAAATTTTGGGGGCTGATTTGGATCCACAAAGGCTGGTTCCTTTGGTCTGTAGATTTCAGTGGATCAAT